>NC_046154.1:52709388-53009388 GCF_011064425.1 Rattus rattus
GTACATGTACTATTAGCAGTTTTTCTTTTCTTTTCTTTTTCACCTTTATTATAATTTGGGTATTTTCATTTATACTGATTGTTATTCCCTTTTCTCTCCTTGGCTCTCTAGGGCACATCCCCACCTCCCTCTCCCCTTCACTATTGGTGTTCCTCCTCATCCTCCCTCACTGCCCCCAACAATCATGTTCACTGGAGGTTCAGTTTGCAGGCGCTTCCCTTCCACTGGTGCATTTCTATTTAGGCTATTCATTGTGACCTATGAGGTTGATATTTCAGGGTCAGTCCTTGTATAGTCTTGCAGGCTTAGTCCCCAAAGCCTGGGTTGGTTGGGCATTTATTGGCTTGCATATCCCAACCCCTTCAAGCTCTTTCCAGTCCTAGTTTTGTATATCTAAATGTAGACCTGTCACCTGGAGCACATCTTAGAATCAAATCGAACACCTTTGGAGTGCCCTGAAGAGGCCCGTGAGGCAACCTGAGGATAAAGACTAATTAAGAGAATCTGGATCCTGAGGCTGAATATACCAAAAAACACCAAGAAAGCCAAATAACTTTAGAACAATCTTTTCATGAAATTGCAGATTTGCCTAGGGTTTGGGAAGAACCATGTTTTGAGTCACACTTCATGAATCTTTACCAGTTTTCAACCCTGAGAGATGTTACACCTTTTAAATCATGTGACAAAAGTAAATCTGTTTTATTTTTTCTGTCATAGTTGTGTTCGGTAGTTTGTAACAGCATCTAAAAGTAATCACACTGGATATCCCCAGTAGATCCAAAGTCAGTGGAGCAGGAAGTATACTAGAAAAGGATGTAGAGTAAATTAGAAGGAAAGGCTTGGCAAGTAGTCTCTAAATGTCAAATAGAATTGAAAGAAATGAAACATAAAAACAAGTGGGTATCTTTTAAGAGATAAATGTTGCTAAATTCTGTGTTTCTTGTTATGAGTTTTATATTCTATAAGATTTGTTTCAGTTTAAATGATGAAAAATCTATAATCCCATTAAATGTACCAGTATCAAATAGTGTATCATTTCTTCCATATCGAAGGACCAAGAGTCTACAAACAAATTTTCCTTATTCTATAATGCTACTTTAACTCATTAATAGAAATGATTCATAGTAATAAAAAGTTTGTATAAAATCTATTAAAAATACACAATTATTTCAGTAGAAAACCTTAGTACACAAAATAAACTTTTTATTATTATGGATTATTATTAAAATATAAACGGTTGATATATTTTGTATATATTTTGAAAATTTGGTGTTTCTAATTAGTATATACAAATATCAACGAACACAAAATCACTTGTAAATTTTACTTGTAAATAAAAAATGTATTCTATTTATGTAATATCAAACAAATTTTATTTTAATTATCAATTGCTTAAGTTCAAAATCAAAAGATCAAACAAAATCAGAACTGAAAAAGGAGATATAACAAGGTAATTGAAGAAATTAAAAATCCATCAGATCTCGCCACAAAAAGACTATATTCAAAAAAACTGAAAAATTGGAGGAAATGGACAATTATCTAGACAGATACCAGGTACCAAAATTGTACTGAAATAAGTTAACCATAATTACCCCTAAGGTCCAAAGGAATAGAAGAAAGGCCAAAGTCTCCAACCAAAAGGAGCCGGTGGACCAGATGGTTTAGTCCAGAATTTCATCAGAACTCATAGGTAAGACCCCACCAATACTTTCCAAAACTATTCCACAAATAGAAACTGACGGGCACTCACCAATTTCCTCTATGAAGCCACACCATTTTATAATTGAAAACACACAAAGACCCAACAGAAAGAGGAACCCGAATTAATTTTTAAGAATATTTTGATAATAAAAATATCTTTAATAAAAATCTCTTGCCAATCTAATCCAAGAACACATCAAAGCGATTCTGTCCATCAGGATTGGCAAGTTTCATCCCAGGATGAGGGATGACGGTCGTACGAAAACCATCAACAATCCACTATATATGCAAACTCAAGATAAGAACCACATGATATTCTTCATTAGATGCTGAGAATGCATTTGACAAAAGTCAACACTACAGTATTGGAAAGTCCTGGAAAGACTAGGAATTCAATGCCCATATCTAAATATAAAAGCAATATACTGAGGATTGTTGAATGGCCAAAAAGCTGAGGATTATTGAATGGCCAAAGCACCTAAAGAAATGTTCCAACATTCTTAGGACTAGGGAATGCAAATCAAAATAACCTTGAGATTTCACCTTAAGGCCAGCCAGAATGACAATTTTAGGAAAACCCAGTGAGGAAGATGCTGGCAAGGATGTGAGAAAGAGGAACACTCTTCCATTGTTAGGGATTCCAAACTCGTACAACTCTGAAATCAGTCTGAGGTTCCTCAGAAAATGAATACAGCCCTCATTTACCTGAGGACCTAGCTTATATGTCTCTGGGTATATACCCAAAAGATGCTCCAAAATACAAATAAAAGACATGTTCATTATGTTCTTAGCAGCCTTATTTTTTTTCCAGAAGTCATGGAACCCAGATGTCCTTCTGGCTGAAGTGAATGGATTCAAAAATGTAGTACATCTGTAAATGATACATTACCAGTCATATCAAAAACCAATGACCACAGAATAGTACATGGACGAATTCAGAAGACACTTGAGAGGTGTCCAATCACAGAAAACACAATTAGCATGCACTGACAAGTGGATAGAGCCCAAAGCTCAAATTCACTGCAAGATGCAATCTGCAGACCATGGAGGCCCAGAAGCAGGATGACCAAATGGATTCTCCCACTGCTCAAAAGGAGGGGGGAAAAGTACTGTAATAGAGGGATATGTACAAAGCTTAGAGCAGCACAGAATGGCCCAGAGCTCCTGCCAGGCTCCATTTATATATAAAGCCAGCAAAATTCAGACAAGGATGAAGCCAAAACCCATGTTGAAAGGGGTTCTCCTGACAGACACACATCCAGAGAATGTTCAATAAGGACGTCAATGCTGGCAAAACCACTGAATTGAGAAGGCACTCTGGCGGGAATTAGAGGAGGATTGAGAGTTGGTTGAGCCAACCCCAAGAACAACAACAACCACCAACCAGAGCCTCTTGGATTAAATCATCACTTAAGTCTATACATGGACTGACCCAGGGCTCCAAACTGTATATGCAGTGAGAATAGCCTTGTTGGGGCACCAATTGAAGGAAGAAGTCCTGGTCCAGCTACAGCTGGGACCCTGCAGAGGAACTGGGGGTGTAAGGGGACCACGGGAGAATGCCAAATGGGAGAGGGGAGGTTTTAGTTTAAGTGGACAGGAAACAAGGAAAGGAATAACATTTGAAATGTAGTAAAGAAATATATCTAATTTTAGTAATACCGATTTGATGTTATCTAAAGAGAAATGGTCAGACTGTTTTGAGAACTGGTCTTCATATAAACTAATGCCACCTTTTCCTTTCTTGAATAATTGTATTGAATTGTATGTATTTTCATATTGTACAAGTTACATGCTTTCTGTAGTTTGTAAGGCCTCCAGTCACTTAATGGATTTCTATTTATACAAAACTAAAGATAATTTTCCTATATCAACTGGAATTTTCAGAAATAGTACCTTCAAGTCCAATGTGTTGTGAATAATACTTAGCTTCTTACTCCTTTTTCGCCTTTTTGAATTAAATTTTAATGAGGTCATTATAGAACAGTACTTGTAACTTGTTGTTCTGCTAGCATTTCTTTTTATTAAAATGTAAAGCTAAGGTCATTGTTCACGAGAGTTTATCAGAATTATTTCAGAACAAGTCGATCGAAGGTATCCTTACTTCCCATTCCTCTCTCTCATCACTGTACAGATGTTATTTAAAGCATGTTTCGCTTTAATAATAAATAACAGCAAATTGAAAAATATAGGTCCAAATTATATGAACCAGAAACCGTACAAATAACTTCCAATTTGTTGATAAATTAATTTGAAAGGTAATAAATAAAAGGTTGCACAATTATTGATATCACTTAATGAAGAAACTTCTTGTCAAATGTATATTTTATAAAAGGTATTTTATAATTGAAATTTCTGTTGTAGAAATAAACTTTATATTATGTTTCACTAATGACTTGCAATAAATTGCATCTTTAATCCTTTAAGAGTGGATAATAACGTTAATTCTTTTTTGGTAAAATGCTTTGATAATAGAATTTTATTAGTCAGAGACTACTTATTGTTCAGAAATTAAACAATTGTTATTTTCAGAAATATTGTATTTGTCCTTAAGGAGGAATTTCAAGCATTTGATGCGAAAAAACTCTATGCCTTGCCATCAATGAGATAAAATGTTTTCTGGAAACATTAATAAATTCCCTTTGTTATAGAACAGAAGGTACCTAGGGTAATTCAGCATCTTCTACAGTTTTAAAAAAAAAGTTAATTTTATCTTTATTGAAGTGACGTATATTACCTCTGATATTCTCAAACATCCTTGGTATCTAGTTTCCATATATATGTGTCTTATCTGTATTTGATGTCAGCATTTTCATAGAACTTCTTCTGCAGTATAGGCTGGACATTTACATTATGTTTGGCATGCAAGTAGAACCAAAGTTATGAAGAATAATGTTAAATTTGAAGTTGAGGTTACAATATGATAGAAACTGTAGTTAATGTCACAGCATAGAAGATTGAAAGTTCTGGAGTACTCCTTACATTTTCCTCTCTGCCTCCTTCAGTTCTTAAGATCTCTATTAATTAGATTGTTATTGTAATTACATGCATTTGTTATTCATACATATATATATATATATATAAAATGAATATATTTCATATACCCTGAGTTTATGTTCTTTCATAAGGCTTAGAGTTTACTCTCGAAATTGACAAACTAATTGTTGCTTTCTGCCCTGTGAGAAAAACACTTATTTATCTCCTAGATTATGTCATTACTTTAATTTTTATATATGGTAAGAAGTAGTATGACAATTTTTCTTTATCCTAACCAATCGCAAATAAATGGGACAATACATTTAAGGTTAATGTAGGTAAAATTCCATCACAGTGTCTGAGCAGTTATTAACTATTTCTTTCCACATCCACTTCATGGCTTACCTCCTAACGTAATTTAAATACCAGATATTTGCATTTAGCATTGATCTGGTTTCTGCCAGTGTGTTCATGTGTATCTCGACCTTCTACCTGGGTGAATCTCTTTCCTCTTTTCTTTCTTCATTGCTCATTGGGGACTGAAGATTACAGCACTATTCTCCTCTGTTCAACCACTGGATGTTCAACTTCATTTATAAATCGAGAGTAATTGAGCAATACGATAATAACATTGAGACAAGAACACTAGAATAAGTGGACAAGGTATATGTTGAATTTCAATTGTATGGGGCAGAGAACTAGAATTTGAATAAAGCTGTTGGACAATCTTTTACATAGTTCATAAGAAAAGTCATGCCTACAGTATAGAGTTGAGGCCCTGCGGCTTTCTTTTTTCCTCATCCATTTTGGTGTGATTCCGTCGTCTTTTATTTTTTAGCCGCCCAGTGTTTGAGAAGTATTACATTGAGATTTTGAAAGCGATTCTAATATTAATAGGAAAACACAGTCTCTACAAAAAGTCTTTTCTTGCTCTTACAAAATATCTGTTCCTTCTTCTGAATTACCTCTTGAGTCTTAGCTGCTCAGGAATGATTTAAAATGTATCAATTTGGACTAGGGGACTTCACTGGTGTTGATTGGGTGTGGCTTCCTTCGCTGTGGTCTTTTATCCTTCACAAAGAGATGTACCCTTGACAAAAGTGAAAAGCTTTAATTACCTGTGGGGGATGAGGAAGAATATCTTTTATAGAATATTTTTCAGTATTATTATATTTTAGTAAATTAGTGATTATGTATTCTTCTCTAATAATTGTGATTATTTTAGTAGCACCAGGAGTTAACTAGGGTTTTCAGTACTAGAACCTATTTCAAAGAGAGACAGTTATTACCATCTTTTTCTTTTCTTTTTAATCTTATTGATTTTTTCTTATTTATTTTTTTTTATCTTTATTAACTTGAGTATTTCTTATTTACATTTTGATAGTTATTCCCTTCTGTTTGTGGGCCAAATATACCCTTGTAATCCCTTCCCTCCTTTTCTATATAGGGCTTCTCCCATCCTCCCCCATTACCACCTCACCCAACAATCACATTCACTGGCGGTTCAGTCTTGGCAGGGCCAAGGGCTTCCCCTTCCACTGGTGCACTTAATAGGCTATTCTATGCTATCTATGAGGTTGGAGCCCAGGGTCAGTCCATGTATAGTCTTTGGGTAGTGGCTTAGTCCCTGGAAGCTCTGGTTGCTTGGCATTGTTGTTCATATGTGGTCTCAAGCCCATTCAAGCTCTTCCAGTCCTTTCTCTGATTCCTTCAACGGGGTTCCCCTTCTCAGTTCAGTGGTTTGCTGCTGGTATTCGCCTATGTATTTTGTTGTATCTGCTGTGTCTCTGTAGTAGAGACCTACATCCGTTTCCTGGGTTGGCCTGCACTTCTTTGTTCCATCCAACTTATCTAGTTGGCTGTATGTATGGGCCACATGTGGGCAGGCTCTGAATGGGTGTTCCTTCTGCCTCTGTTCTAAACTTTTTCTCCCTACCCTCCCAAGGGTGTTCTTCCCATTTTAAAGAAGGAGTGAAGGCATAACAAATTTTGTTATCCTTCTTGAGTTTCATGTTCTGTATCAAGCATTTGTATTAATAGTCACTTATCAATGAGTGTATGCTGTGTGTTTTTCTGTGATTGTGTTACCTTCACTTAGATGATATTTTCTGTCACTCTGTCTCTGTCCTGTAGAAAGGGAGCAACACCACGTATATTCTTCCTAAGCAGTTTATTCAGGAACCTTTCTTCTCATGCAAGTGCAATCTTTCATTTCTTATCTCTAACCCTGAGCACACTTCCTATATCCTCCTCAACTCCCTCAGTCCAGACTTGGAGTCTCAGTTCATAGGTCCACGTCATATGGCCTGATCTGGTCATGGTGCCCTGTGTGCCTCACAATGGATTTGGCTAATTTCAGGTGGAGAAGCTGATGCTGAGTATGAGACTTAGCTGCAGTCCCTGGCGCCATCTTGGGACTGCCGCCACACCTGCTCCCCACATCTCCTCCTTCTTATGTTTTTTGGCAGAGAGAATGCCTGTGTCTTAGGTTGGTTCCCTGCAGTAATGCCTCACCTGTCATTGGGGGAGACAAACAGCTTGGGTTTGACTCTCTGTTTAGGTTGGCCCATGGAGCTCCTAATACCAGTCATTGCCTACTAACATGCCCAGTTACTCTGAGGAGACCAGTCCTGGCCTCCACCTGCCAGCAAAACCTGTATCATTAAGGCTTGAGTTCTAAGGCTGATGAAACTGTATACAAGTACATGCACCAAAGGCCAGGATGTTAGTAAGAATCAGTACAGGGAAAGTCCAGCAAGTTCAGCCATTCTTTCAGCTGCTGTGGCAATGGTGGCATCTAACCGCCCAGTCCTTCCAGCTACAGATGCTCTGTGTCGGTTGAATCATCCTTTGTGTGCTATGGTTCTGGTCCACTGCCTTGCCGATCAGGAGTCTGGGAAGCCTAGCTGTTAGGAATCAGAGGCTGTTAGCTTTGAGCTGCAGAGATTTGGCGTGCTGCAGCAGAGTTTGCGATCCGTAGCTCCAGTAGACATCTTTAAACTTCCCTTTCTAACACTTCCTTAAGGAAAAGACTGGCCCAATTAATGGGAATGGAGTTGAGATGATGTTTGATTGTCTCTTAATCTGAACTAGTCCATCAAAGTGTTGAGACCAAATTCCTGTAAGATACTGAGATATATTATAACGGACATTTGAGCAGCACGACTGACATTCAGCAAATGGTATAGAGGACACATAGTTCTGAATATTTCCACCACAAACTCCATTAACTCCATCATAATATCCGCTTGTTCGGAGCAATCACCCTTTGATACAGCAGCAAAATTCTGCTTAACCGATTATTAATATTATCCTGAATATCCAAAAACTTCATGGACACCTGTGGATAAATTATCACAGCCGTCGTGAAATCGTAATATTGCAGGAGTATACGTAACAATGAAGTTGCGGTGAACTGTAGCAGTAAAATGATCAGTAATGCTAAAACTCTAGATTTCCGTTGCAAGCTTACGCCCTCTGCCTTACCTAGATGGATAGGAGATCACATGAGGCAGCCTTGGAGTCAAGGCAGCCACCTTAGTTTAATTTCTCTAAGCTGTCAGTAATGTTTCGATCGCTTCCACATTTTCCCTCAATAGAATTTCCTTCAGTCTCTAATTTTGAGGCACTTTAATGATTTATGGCCCCCTTTGTGGTGGAGCCCCATATACACCTTTCTCATCCCCTAGGCAATTTTTTCAGCTAATTTCACATCAAGGTGCCTCCTTTGGTAAAACCCCCGTTCTTTGGTAAATCAACTTCCCCACTTTCCAATCAAGTATCAAGATGTCCCAAGCCACTGAAACCATGGAGCAAATTTGGCCCACTGCTTTTAAAAAATTTCAGTATTTCTTTCTTTAGTCCGATTCCTTTCACTTTGATTTTAATCCTTATGGCCTGGTGAACTGGGTCTGAGCTGGGATTGAGTCTTCCCATTGAAGCCATGTTCTTGTCCCAAACCGGAACCTTTTATAGTCTCAATCCCAGAGCTTTGCAACCTGTCCCAACACCTGAACCCAGCAGTCTCAATCCCAGAGTTTTCTTGCCCACTTACGTGGAATCTCTACCGACTAGCCGCCTTGTTACCTACGGGGAGTTCTGAAACAAAGGAGAGCTCCCAGTATAAGCCACCACTTGTCGCCTTCTGTCTCTGGTCATGCAGAAAGAAGGCAATTTTACTTACATTCTTCTTGGAAGCAGATTATCTAGAACCTTTTCTGCATGTGTTAGCAATCTTTATTTTCCTTTTCTTATCTTCCAACCCCCAAGCACACACTCCTCATCCTCCCTCAACCTGCCTCCTCAGTCCAGAGATCAGCATAATCTCAATTCATAGGTCCACATCACATGGCCTGATCTTGCATCAAGGATGTGCCTGCAGCTCTCAGTGAAATGGACATGGCTAGTTTCAGGTAAAGGAGGTCAGGTGTTCAGTCATGAGACTTAACTGCACCCTGGGTACAATCTTGAGAATACTGCCACACCTTACCCTCACTGTTCTTCCAGTTCCATTCATTTGCTCACAGAATTTCCTAAAGTCATTGTTTTTGATAGCTGAGTAACATTTCATTGTGAAGATACTACATTTTCTGTATCTATTCTGTTGAAGGGCATCTGGTTCTTTCCGCTTCTGGCTATTATAATGTCATATGAACATAGTATGTTCTTGTTGAGAAGTCAGTATCTTTTGTATATGCCCAAGAGAGGTACAGCTGGTCCCTCAGGTAGTCATAATGTCCAATTTTCTCTGAGGAACTCCAGACTGATTTAGAATGGGTTGTATCAGTCTGGAATCCCCACCAACAATGGAGGAGTGTTCTTTCTCCACATGTAGATTCTTGATCTTACAGCATAAGCCATTGGTGTTTTGTTCAGGAAATTTTTTCCAGTGCCCATGTGTTCAAGATGCTGCCCTAGTTTTTCTTCTATTAGTTTGAGTGTATCTGGTTTGATGTGGAGGTCCTTGATCCACTTGGACTTAAGCTTTGTACAGGGTGATAAGCATGGATCGATATGCATTCTTCTACATGTTGACCTCCAGTTGAACCAGCACCATTTGCTGAAAATGCTATCTTTTTTCCATTGGATGGTTTTGGCTCTTTGTCAAAAATCAAGTGGCCATAGGTGTGTGGGTTCATTTCTAGGTCTTCAATTCTATTCCATTGGTCTATCTGTCTGTCTCTGTACCAATACCATGCAGTTTTTATCACTATTGCTCAGTAATACTGCTTGAGTTCAGGGATAGTGATTCCCGAGAAGTCCTTTGATTGTTGAGGACAGTTTTAGCTATCCTGGGTTTTTTGTTATTCCAGATGAATTTGCTCTGGATTCCAGATGAAATTGTTCTAACTCTCTGAAGAATTGGATTGGTATTTTGGTGGGGATTGCATTGAATCTGTAGATCGCTTTTGGTAAAAAGGCCATTTTTACTATATTAATCCTGCCAATCCATGAGCATGGGAGATCTTTCCATTTTCTGAGATCTTCTTCAATTTCTTTCTTCAGAGGAAAGAACTTCTTATCATACAGATCTTTTACTTGCTTGGTTAATGTCACACCCAGGTATTTTATATTATTTGGGACTATTATGAAGGGTGTTGTTTCCCTAATTTCTTTCTCAGCTTGTTTCTCTTTTGTGTAGAGGAAGGCTACTGATTTATTTGAGTTAATTTTATACCCAGCCACTTTGCTGAAGTTGTTTATCAGGTTTAGTAGTTCTCTGATGTAACTTTTGTGATCGCTTAAATATACTATCATATCATCTGCAAATAGTGATATTTTGACTTCTTCTTTTCCAATCTGTATGCCCTTGATATCCTTTTGTTGTCTGATTGCTCTGGCTAGAACTTCAAGAACTATAGTGAATAAGTAGGGAGAGAGTGGGCAGCCTTGTCTAGTCCCTGATTTTAGTGGGATTGCTTCAAGTTTCTCTATTTAGTTGAATGTTAGCTACTGGTTTGCTGTATATGGCTTTTACTATGTTTAGGTATGGGCCTTGAATTTCTATTCTTTCCAGTATATTTACATTGTAAATGTTATCCCCCTTCCCAGTTTCCCTTCTACAAACCCTCTATTCCATCCCTCCTTTCACCTACTTGTATGAGGGAGCTTCCCTATCCATCCACCCACTCCTGCCTCCCCTATGTTGAGGTATAGAGTCTCCAGGATGAAGAGTCTCTCTTCCCATTGATTCCTGATAAGGTGGTCCTCTGCTATATAAGCAGCTGGGGTCCTAGACTCCTACATGTGTCCTTTTTGATGGTTTAGTCCCTTGGAGCTCTGGGGAGTCTGGTTGGTTGATATTGTTCTTCCTATGGGGTGACAAACCCCCTTTGTATCCTCAGTCCTTCCTCTAAATCCTCCATTGGGGACCCCATGCTCAGTATGATGGGTAGATGCAAGCATCCTCATCTGTATCAGAAAAGCTCTCATGGAGCCTCATAGGAAATATCCCTATCAGGCTCCTGTCACCAAGCACTTTTGCCATCAGCAATAGTGACTGGAATTGGTGGCAACATATAAGATGGGTTCTCAGGTGGAGCAGTCTCTGGATGATCTCTCATTTAGTCTGTGCTCCGCTGTTCCTGTATTTCCTCCCATGAGTAATTTGTCCCCTCTTCTAAAAAGGAATGTAGCATCCACACTTTGTCACTTGGGGTTTTTTGTTTGTTTGTTTTTTTCTAGAATTTTATCAAGTATTTTTGGGTCGATATTCATAAGGGAAGTAGGTCTCAAGTTCTCTTTCTTTGATGGGTCTTTGTGTAATTTAGGTGTAAGCCTAACTGGCTTCATAGAAGGAATTAGATAGTGTTCTTTCCGTTTCTATTTTGTGGAATAGTTTGTACAGTATTGGTATTAGATCTTCTATGAAGGTCTGATAGAATTCTCCACTAAACCCATCTGGTCCTAGGCATTTTTTGGTTGGAAGACATTTAATAGCTGCTTCTATTTCTTTAAGAGTTATGGGAATGTTTTGATGGTTTATCTCATCTTGATTTAATTTTGGTACCTGGTATCTGTATAGAATATTGTTCATTTCATTCAGACTTTCCAGTTTTGTTGACTATAGGCTTTTTTGCAGTAGGATCAGATAATTTTTTTGAATTTCCTCAAATCCTGTTATCTCTCCCTCTTCTTTTTTTATTGGATTTTTTATTTACATTTAAACTGTTATCCCCTTTCCTAGTTTCGTGTCCATAAAACCTATACCAACCCCCTTCTTCTATGAGGGTGTTTCCCCACCCAACCATCCACCCCTTCCCACCTCCCTTCCCTGACATTCCCCTATACTGGGAGGTCCAGCCTTGGCAGGACCACGGGCTTCTCCTCCCATTGATGACCAACAAGGCCATTCTCTGCTACATATGCAAATGGAGCCATAGGTCTGTCCATGTGTAGTCTTTGGATGGTGTTGTAGTCCCTGGGAGCTCTGGTCAGTATTGTTCTTATTGGGTTGCAAGCCCCTTCAGCTCCTTCAATCCTTTCTCTAACTCCTCCAATGGGGACCCCATGCTCAGTTCAATGGTGAGCTGTGAGCATTTGCCTCTGTATTTGTTATGCTCTGGAAAAGTCTCTTAGGAGATAGCTATATCTGGCTCCTATCAGTGTGCATTTCTTGACATCAGCAATATTGTTTGGGTTTGGTGGCTATATGTATATGGACTGGATCTCCAGGTAGGGCAGACTCTGAATGGACATTCCTTCAGTACTTCTCACATATCCAGGAATCAGAAAGCCAGAGTCCATGCTCTGGCAATAACAGAGAACTCAGTCTTCACTCTTATCCAATCTTGTGGTCTCCAAGCCAAATGATCACTCTTAGCATGTGGATTCTCTTATAAGCACCCACAGTGGAAAAAGTTAACCATTTTCCAATGGGATGCCAATCCCTTCTACTTTTAATTGCATGCCTAGTCAGAAGGGTTATGCAGGAGCAGGAGCACACAGTCTGACCAGAGTCTTCTTACAGGAAAGAGATACTGAACAACTTTGCAGGCCCTCAAGAAAATATAGTGATGATGTTAGAAGCCCAACTAGCCTTATTGTCCTTCCAACAGGTTGATCTCTCCTGGGAAGAGCTAAGGGAATATGTCAGATGTTGTCAGTATGTACTACTTAATCTTTTAGAGATGAGTGTGGGCAAGCTGGGCTTTTTTATATTAATTTGGGAGATGATATAAAATTTCTGTTAAATCATGGCCACATGGCTACACAATCAGACCACATCTGAAATGCAAAACCAAATTAAGACATGCAACTTTACCCAGAGCAACTGGAAAGCTGTGCTACTGTATGACGGCACCTGCTTATGTGAGTCTTAGAGGAGAAGCCAAGTGTATAATGACTACAGGGAGAAGTGTTTCCCATGTTGGGTCGGGGTCCAGAGGAAGAAAGCAATGTAGTTATATGTATCAATAATTCTAAGTTTTTTTTTTACACTTTAAACGCTTTTTTTTTTTTTTTTTTTTTTTTTTTTTTTTTTTTTTTTTTTTCGAGCTGGGGACCGAACCCAGGGCCTTTGCGCTTCCTAGGCAAGCGCCTAACCACTGAGCTAAATCCCCAACCCCTTTTTTACACTTTAAAATATGGTATTGCCTACAACGTAGTTTTCAGTGGAATTGGGTATCCTTCCAATCCTGAATGGAACTGATTTTGTAGCCCAGGCTTTTACCTACTTACCATGCTCCTGCCTGTAATTGGGATTGTTGGGGTGTCTTTTTTCCTTCCACCATGCTTGCCTAGTGCATTATGCTTTTAACACTCTGCATAGATGCCAGATGAGCTAGTGGGAGTATGTAATTGTACCTCTTTGGAGAAAGAATTTGGGAGGATTCCAGGTCAATCTAATCTATATAGGGTATTTCCAGCTACTCCAGATTAGAGGAAATCAAGTAAAATAGGATTTTAAATTTCTTCATAGAAGTTGTTCCATTGGAGGGGACTTGTTCCCACTACACAAGTCTTCTACCATTCAGCCACAATCCCAATTATTTTGTTTAATTTCATGTAGAGATGATGTCTCTTTGTGTATCCAATATAGCCCACAATGTGATCTTTTGCGCTCAGAATATTAATTATAGTTTCCAGATGTGGCTGTTAAATGCTACTTTGCCACATACATTCATACATACATACATACATACAGTATATAATCACTCTCAGACAATGTCTAGTCAAGTAGATAAGCTCACTCCTGCCTCACTATCCTAGTATTCCCCTATTTTGAGGCATAGAGTGTCCACAGGAAAAAGCCTTCCCATTGAAACCAGGTAAGGTAATTCTTTGCTACATATGCAGTTGGAGCTGTGGGCCCCTCCATGTGTACTCTTTGGTTTGTGGTTTAGTCCCTAGGACTCTTGGGAGTATGGTTGGTTGATATTATTGTTATTCCTTTTTTTTTTAAAGATTTATTTCTTATATATAAGTACACTGTAGCTGTCTTCAGACACGCCAGAAGAGGGCATCAGATCTCATTACAGATGGCTGTGAGCCACCATGTGGTTGCTGGGATTTGAACTCAGAACCTCTGGAAGAGCAGTCAGTGCTCTTAGCCACTAAGCCATCTCTCCAGCCCTATTATTGTTATTCCTATGGGGTTGAAAACCCCTTCAGCTCCTTCAGTCATTTCCCTAGTTAATCCATTGGGGTCCCAGTGCTCAGTCCAATGTTTGTCTGTAAGCATCTGCCTCTGTATTTGTCAGGCTCTGGCAGAGTCTCTTAGGGGACAGCCATATCAGGCTACTGTCAACAAGCACTTCTTAGCATCAGCGATAGTGTCTGGGTTTGGTGTCTGCAGATAGAATGGATCCCTAGGTGTGGCAGTCTCTGGATGGCCTTTTCTTCTGTCTCTGCTCCACTCTTTCCCCAGTATTTCCTTTAGACAGGGACAATTCTGTGTTAATATTTTTAAGATGGGTGGGTGGCTCCATTCCTCAACAAGGGCAATGCCTAACCTCCGAATATGGTCTCTATAGGTTCTCTCTTCCCTTTGTTGGGCATCTCCATTGAGTCCTGGGAGCCTCTTGCTTTCCTGGCATCTGGCACTTTCTATGGGCTACCTCAGTTTTCCATCCCCCAGCTACACACCTTTGTTCAACTTCCTGACCCTCTGTACTTCCTGCCAATCTCCTCACAGCTATGCTTGACTGTTTGTTTTTCCTCTTGATGCTTTTTGTCTGTTTTCCAGGCTAGACTCAAAGGTATCTGTTTCTGTTTCTTGTTGTGATAAGTGTAAGCCACCATGATGAATCAAATCCCATTCTTTTTCTTTTGAAATTGGGTTTTATTATGTAGCCTTGCCTGCCTTGAAACACTTTCTATAGACTAGGCTGCTTCAAAATCAGAGATTTCCTTGCATCTATATGCTAGAAGTTGGGATAAAAGGTGTGTGAGACCAAGCCTGACTCAGCTCTCAGGCATGACCTTATTTATCTAATTGGCATGATGGGATTGTTTTTGAAACTGTCTTCTGACCAATGACTGGGCCCATCTTCCTCCTAAACACAATTTTAAATTTCTTTGAGCAATAGTTGTATGTAACCCAGTTTGTCCCCACAGCAAATGATGACCTTGAACTTCTGATCCTCTGGCCTCAAAACCTTGAATTCTTGGATAACATGTATGTCTCACTGAACCTAGGTCATGGAATGCAGGAGAGCTAGCACAGGGTTTGTGATTCTAGGTAAGCTCTCTCCCAATTCAAGTACATCTCCAAAAACCCTACATAAGATTAATGGATGTGGGGTTGGGGATTTAGTTCAGTGGTAAGGTGCTTGCTTAGCAAGTGCAAGGCCCTGGGTTCAGTCCTCAGCTCGGAGGAAATAAAAAAGATTAATGGATGCAAGCCATCCATCTGCCTCAACCTTTCTAATAGCGCTGACACAGCAGATCACAGAGCAGCTAGCTTGGCTCTTTATTTCAGAACAGATTTCACAATTATGAAAAGGCATTTGTCCCTATGTATACTGATTGGTTATTATCATTATTTTTGTCAACTTGTTTCAAGGTATAGTCATCAGAGAGAAGGGAGTCTCAGTTGAGAAAATGTCTCCATGAGATCTACCTCTAAGGTATATTCTTAGTGATGGATGGGGAGGACCAAGCCCATTGTGGGTCAGGCCTCTCCTGAGCTGGTGTTTCTCTTCCATTAAGAAAGTAGACTGAGTAAGCCATGAGGGAGAAAGCAGTTAAGCACCATTCCTTAGTGTGCTCTGCATCAGCTCCTGTGTCTAGTTTAAGGCCATTTGGGTTTCCTGTCCTGGCTTCCTTCGTTGATGTATATGATATGCAAATGTGTATCAAACAAACCCTTTGCTCCTCTGTTTGCTTTTGTCCATAGGGTTCACTTGCAGCAATAGAACCAATAAGGCAAAGTTCTTTGAGGTTTTTCTCTAATGGGACTTTGTGTGCATTTGTATTGTTAGGAACACACTGAACCACATGGGTTACATACATATACAATTGAGCCACGTGCATTGCCTCACAACAATAACGCTACCAGGATGAAGTTTGAGACAGGGGGTTTCTCAGAGTTGGAATATAAAACTATGTTTAGTAATAAAGTAAGACCATTTTCTCAAACAAAATTAAATAAAAAATGGAGCACCTAAGCAACTATAATAAGTTAAGCCCATTGTTGGAAAATGATGAAATGAATAAAATTTTCATGTGGTGGTGGGACACAACATTAATTTCTAGATTTGGGAGGGAGAGGCATGCAGTCTCTATATCTCTACATAGAGAATACATTTCAAGAACAAAAGAAAAAAAACCCAAAATTTTTTGAGAAATTGTGAACTAAGACCATATTTTAAGTCCCAGGCCCATCATCCATGACAGTCACAATAAACTCTGAATCGTAGGATTGGTTATCCTCTTTACATAATCATTTCACCTTTTGAAGATGTGATCTCACACTTTTGTGCAGGTCTGTCTGGAACTCATGTAGCCAAAGATGATCTCTAAGCCTAGTATTGCTTCTGTCTCCATGGCAGGGTACTCACGTTGATGAGATCTGCATGCAGAGAATGAACTAAGCACAGACTACAAAAGAACTCATCTATAAGGTCACTGCAAAACAACAGAGTTTACTCCTTTTCTTTAGTTTTTGATTCTTTGAGTCAGAGCTACTCCACTCAGCCTTGGCTTTCCTTGAAATTTCTGTAGAACAGGTTGGCCTTGAACTCAGAGAACTGTACCCCACCCACAGTGCTGGGCTTAATAGTGTATGACACAACAATATTTCTGTCAATGACTGTACTAGCTTTACCTTTGATGGAATCCTTATCAGGATGAGAGAACATCTATGACTCCAAGTGGTGATAATTTGATGATCTATACAAAGTGGTTTGTATAGATGTATGTGGTTGTCTGTTCCTGGTTGCCTGCAGCATGAATCATTCAGAGTTAAAAGACATGGTTCACTCCCTAGGGCTGCAAAGAAAGCAGAGAGCCTTTAGGTGATAGGAAAGCTGCCTGAGATCCAAATACATCCTTTATGATATTTTTTTTTCTTTGTTTTCTTGCCTTGAGCCTAGGATTGTCTGGTAATTGTTATGTAGCTAATGATGACATTGGACACCTACTTCTCCATATTTCAATTCCCATGCTGTAATACAGGTTTTCTGCACCATGCCTAGCATGGTGGTAGTGGTGTATTGAAGGACTGTAGATGGAAGACATGATCTTCAGCCCACTGGATAAGATTTGATTCCCAATGCTGGGATTAAATCCTGTGCTACCATATTTGTTTTCCAGGCTTGTTTTCAACTCAGTGTAAACCTCCATCTTGTTTTGAGAAACTCACAAGAAAAGCCTCCTTATCTATGGCTCTAAGCCAATAGAATCTCCTTATTAACCTATAATAAACTACAGTTGGTCTTTGGGTTTCCAGTGTAGCAGGAAGCCTATCTCAGGGTAACTCTGAAGCACAAAAATAACATTTTGGGTTGGTGTACTTCAGTAAAAAAGAACCCCAAGTGAATTAAGAGCCAGCAGTGAAAATACAGAGAGAAAAACCCATGTGAGTTGTTTAGAGACTTATAGAATTTCATGGGTTACACATTTGTTGTAATTTTACAGAATGGTACTGTCTGTGTGTTGAGTGTTAGAGCCTATATGGTACTTTCATCATGGACTCAGTTGTGTTAAGGTCTGGTGCCTTGATCCATTCTGTACCAGTCTTAGTGAACAAATCATACTGTGCATTCATCCTACTCTAAAGAAATATATTTGGTCTTAGTACCATTAATTTTACTGAACAGATATATAATTGGCTAGTTTTTAAGAAGCAGGGTCCCACCTTGAATCCATTCAGATGAGAATTAATGGTTCAGTCAGGCTGATATGAGAGGAGCTAGCCAAAAGGATCAAGAGAACAGACACTGGCATCAATTCCCTTCATTTATGTCTTTGCTCTTCCCCTTTTTGAGTTTTTCTCCAACCATGGTAAGATTTTTATCTGATTACTCCATATAGATAGCATAGGAACAACAGGTTTTCCCCAAAGCTATGCATAATATGTAGTCCCCCTAATGTCATATAAAGTATGTCTATGCCTCTCCAATTTTGTAGGACCATTTCTATAAGTGAATCTAACTGTTGTATTAATTGAGAAAAAGAAACTAATAATACCTCTAGTTCCTGATCAACCTGTCTATTAAGTGTCTAAAAGGAGATGCTCAGTTTGGAAAGCATCAGGAGAGGCCCATTTAGTCATATCATTATTATGCTCACACCACGTGCTCTCAGGGTCAGAGTAACATCCCAAATTTTCTGACCCTACTTGTCCTTTGACTGAATTTTGTGGACCATTAGGTGTGACTTGCCTGCCTAAACTATGTCTTCTGTATAAGGAGAACATCAAGTTCATCCAGCACAACTTTGCAAGTCTCAACGTGTGAAGTCCCCATGGGAGGCAATGAAAGATCCAGGCTTCCACCATTTCCTCAACCACGCTAGGCTGTCTGACAGTCAAGGACTTCTTGTAGAATAGTAGGAAAACTCCTGCTGATGTACTCCAGAGCATGTATGACCAAACCTTGCCTGTCAGCAACCAATGCCCTGCCTCCTGCAGAAATGTGAGCTGAGTTGAGACACTCAGTGTGATTGTCCTTCAGGTTCAGAATTTTGGGTAGACTCTTCCAAAAGAACACAATGTCATGCTAAGGTTTGCGAAGTCTTTCATCTCTCCATTCAAAAGGATCAGAGTCCTTGAAGGCCAGAGTCACAATTAAGACAATGCTTGATACTCCCTTTCCTCTCTGCCCTAATATCTGTTGGTATCAAACATTTATTTAAAAACAAATTAACCCATGAATATTATCTATGAGATCACACATTCCCCTGTCCCATCTCATTGTAGCCAGTGTTCCCCCGTATCCTTTTCTCACGTGGAATCTAAATGCTTAGACCACGCATTTATGGACAACTGATGCTGATCAACTCTCCAGGACCCCAATACCAGCTCCCAACCAGATGCTGTAATCTGATAGTTTTTTTGTTATTAGATATATTGATTGAATCATATCTCATGAGGTAAAAGAGAAATAACTGTCTCTATGGTCACTTGGCTTTCCATGGATTCGCTGCACAGACTCTGAATTCTATTTCTTTAAAAAAAAAAACTTACTCATTTTGGATTTCCTTTTCACAGATTGTCCCATACCCTATGTCAACCTGGAACTCCAATGAGTGTCCTTCCAACTCTTCGTAATCCTCCTGCTTTGGCTTTTGGCTATGAAATATAATTATAAATGAGAGCTGCTGCACACTGTCAGTTCTCTGATGTTCTGATTATACTGCAGAAATATCTATAGCATGTTACTGAAAAACAGAACACATGAATCTAAATGTACCATGATCCAGGGGTCTGTGACCCTGTCAAAATAATCAGCCTGCCTGAATTATGGATCTTAGCTGGAGGCTGTGGCAAGCCTCTGCTGAGACAGATACTATGAAAGGGACTGGAGTCAGGTGATGACCAAGAACCTTAATCCCATTATTTAGAAGCAGAGACAGAGGGATCACTGAGTTCAGTTTCAGCCTGATTTCTAGAAGGAGTTCCAGAATACCCAGGGCTAAACTGAGAGAGCCTCTCTCAATATACCCAAAGAAAATAAAACAAAGAAACATAAGAAGTAATGTGGGAGTGGAGGGAGGATAAAAGCAAGAATAGTGCTGGGGTGTCTTTCTGCAACACCACTGCTGTGCCATGTACTATGAAGTGAAATATTTTAAGTTCAGAACACATTTTAGCAAACCTGACCTATGTTTAAACTCAGGTAAACTACTGGGCTGGTACCTAGCATTAGTCCTTAAGTTTCTCCCTCCCAACAAAACCAAAGCCTAGCTCTTGTCTCTAGGCTAATCTCCAACAAGACCAGTGTTTCCTGGTTATACCTTCAAGAAGATCAGTCTCTCCATGTTATTTCCCCAACAAACCTGCATCCCTTGGTTACAAGGCCCTTAGCTGATGATCATCTGATGGCACATGCACTACCTCAGTTGCTCAGAGTTGGGCAAAAGTCTAAGGATTTGAAAAAATATAACAGCAGGTCATTCATGCTAAGAGAATGCCCTTTACTCAAATTTTCAGGCATATCTATCTATCTATCTATCTATCTATCTATCTATCTATCTATCATCTATCTATCTATTTGTACAGCTTATCCCTTGGTGGAATAACCCAGGCAGCACAGTGGAAAAACACCAGGTGCATAAGTTTATGTTCTCAGGATAAAAACAGGAACACTGAAATCAATTGGGACTTTGCTATTCGGCTGTTCTAACCAAGGCTGCTTCATTGTGTGCTACAGCCTTGGGCAACAAGCTAGCAGAGCAACTAATCCCACAGGCGTGTGGGCTGGGCCCAACATCCACTAATGCAGAGGGCAATAGAAATTAAGTTTAGGTTATTGAAGAAATGAAGTTTCATAGTTTCATAGATATGAGAAACAAAGTTATAAAAACAAGGTTTCGAGAAATACATCTGGTGGTCCAGATGCCTATGACAAACTTGTGATCTTTCTGAGAGATACATCTGACATCATGATGTCCAGTGATATGAAATAAGTTTTGGTGATCACAATTCTGACTAAGTTAATTAAGACAAAACAAAGAAAAACAACTGTTCTAGGAAAGACCCCCCCTACCCCTTCCTGTGGTGAATCCGGAGAACAACCAGAGGGTGTCATCCTGACCCTGCCCGATCACTCAGTTCATCCTCCCCCCTCTAAGGGATGTGCTAACTTAGCCCTTTCCCAGTGATTCTCCAAGGCCAGGTGTAGGGTTGCATGAGGAAAGGGACTAATTAAGTCAAGATCAGCCCCTTGAACAGGCCAGCCAATACCTGACCAGATCCTTTGTCCTGTGTACCACCAATGAGAATGGGCCAGCTAACCCTGTTGCTGAAGTCTACCCTCTGTAACAAATAAAAGTTGTGTGCTTTTGGGTCCGGGTTTCCTCTCCCTGCATGGATGTTCAACCTCACATATGTGGAATAAAAATCTTATACCCTCATGCTATTGCAGCAGTCACTTTGTCAATCTGTGTTCTGTGGGTTGCACTCCTGAGGTAAGGCCACTATGGGGTCTTACAACATTTTGGTGCATTGGCCAGGAACTGGAAGTAAGCTTGAGCAAATCTGTGTTCTGTGTTATTTTCTGTTTTGTCTGTATGTCATGTTGTCTCGTCTTTGTTTCCTGTTGTCTTGTGTTGTCTACATCAGCTGTCTGAAAGGTTTGAGTCCCTTCCAAGGGGCTGTGAGGATCCCTGGAGAAGGGTTAGAGTCCCCTTGGTGGTCACTGTTGGTTCTGTAAGGGGCTTCCAGCTGTGCCAGGCAGATATGCTAGTTGTCACAGGCCAC
This sequence comes from Rattus rattus, assembly GCF_011064425.1. NCBI lineage: Eukaryota > Metazoa > Chordata > Mammalia > Rodentia > Muridae > Rattus > Rattus rattus. The sequence continues at coordinate 52,730,930 of NC_046154.1, forward strand.
AGGCCCTAGAGGATGAGCTAGGAGTAGAAAGGCTCTAGAGGATGCTCTAGCGTACTGTTGGGAGGTCAGATCAGATGGTCCACCTTTTCCTGGATGCAGCTAAGGTTAAGCTGCAGTTTGGGCCAGGCACTGAAAGGTGTCAGGCATGTGTTAGGATGCCTTGTCTTAGTCTTGTTTGTCTTGTTTGTTTTCTGTGTTATTATCATGTCCTTTGGCTTTTGTTTTGATTTTGGACTTGAACTGATGACTGTGTTTGAAATCATGGAACTGTTACTATTGTTTGTCAAAGAGTTTTATTTGGTCCTCTTGGTGCTTAACTTGGGAATGATTTGCTTGAGAGAAATTGTTTTCTGCCTGGGAGTTTTTTTCTTTCTTCCTTGAGCCTCCTCCCAGAGGAGAGTTGTCCCTCCCTTTGCTCCCCTTGCCCAGTCTAGCTGCTGTCAACAGTTCATCACACAGGTGTATGAAGGGCTCCAGGTTAGCGAGTGACCCTGTCTGAAGTGGGCATTGACAGGAACCTGGGGGTTTTTGCCTTGGATCCTGAAGAAAGGATCTCCCTGTTGCTTAGACATTCACAGCTTCTAAGGAAGGAACAGAACAGAATAAGGAAATGTGGGACTAAGGGTGGCAAGCGTGCAGGCCCACTATGAAGCTAGCTGCAGGCTGTGCATGGGCAATGGCAGCTCAGGCCGAGCTGGTGCGAGAGTAGTTTCAAGGCGAAGGGGCCGCCAGCTGGGGTTGACGCTTTGACAGCAAAAAGATAGTGCAGAGTTAGTGATTGTTTTAAAGACTATTATGAGACCTTTGGCCCTGAAAAAATTCCAGTCACTGCCTTCAGTGGCCAGACCTTCAATACTTGCTCACAGAAGGAGAAAATTCATTAAGAGAACTTTCTTTGAGGGAGCCTGCCTCCCTCCCCTTATCTGCTGGCACTATTCCAAGAGAGGAGTCAGTCTCCAACATTAAGTCACCTTCCCCGTTTAGTCATCATTGACATGGAGAGTGCCTCTGATCCTATCCCTGCAGCAGTCAGGTCCTGCCCCTGTGGTCAAAATGCCTCAGGTTGGGGGGCAGGGAAGCCCCTAAAGTAGTTTCAGAATGAATCTGCAGCAAACTGCAAAGAACTTTGTTTTGCCAGTCAGAATTCAGACTTTGACTGTGGCCAAAGTCAGGATTAATGTTTTCTTTTCTGTGGGCCTTTAACCCAGTGAGATAGCTTGGTGAAGGGCTGCTACTGCAGTCCTGGAACTCTGAGGTATGGGTGGGCTGTAGTTCTATTAAAGGTTAGTATTCCAGTGTTAGCAATCTCTTTATTGGATGTAAGATGCAGGAAGCTCAGTTCAACTTTGACTCCTGCCTCAGGAATGGGAGTAGAAAAAGTCCTGAAAGCCCCTGGTGAACCAGTTACAATTCTTTTGTCAGCCACTTGGCATGTAGCATCCAGGTCTTAACCGTGAAGGACAACTTATGGGATAACGAAAATTCAATATAATGGTAATATATATTTCTGTCCTCATTGTAAGTCACTAGCTTTATGTGTTTTTCCAAAATTATTCTATGTCACCGTATATTATAAATTGGCCATATTATTTCCTCTCATGCATGAAGTATAAATCATTATTATCTAATTGTAATTCCTACCCAAAGATCAATAGTAAGGAAAATTGTAATTATTATATATGAATAAAAATTCTTAGACACTTGCATATCTGGACTCTCTGAATGAAGCTTCAAAATAGCAACATGTATCATGTATACATGTTAATAAATGATAAAGGTTCTTTTGAGGGATGGAAAAAAAAGAAAATATCATCCTGAGTGAGGTATACACTCAATGATGAGTTGATATTATACCAAAAGCTCAGAAGACACAAGGTTCAGGCACAGACCATATGAAGCTCAAGAAAAAGAAGACCAAAGTGTGGCTTTTTCAGTTCTTGTTTCAAGAAGGAACAAAGTACTCACAGGAGGATATGTACAAAATATGGAACAAAGTCTAAAGTAGAGGCCATCAAGAGAATGCCCCACCTTGAGACCCATCCAACATACACTCAGCAAACCCAGACTCCTTTTCAGAGGCCAAGAAATACATGCTGCCCCGAGGCTGATATAGCTGTCTACAGAGAAGCTCTGCTAGAATCTGACAAATACAGACACAGATGCTCCCAGGCCACCATTGGACTGAGAAAGGAAACCCCAATAAAGGAGATAGGGAAGGGACTGAATGAGCTGAAGGGTTTTGCAAGGCATAGGAAGAACAACAATATCGACCAACCAGACGATCTCCCCCAGCACCACTCAGATTTCACAGGGACTAAACCACCAAAAAAGTGTCTACATGGAGTGACCAAAGGCTATGGATGCATATGCAGTAGAAGAGGACTTTGTCAGGCATCAAGGGGAACAAATGACCTTGGTGGTGAGAAAGCTCCATGTCCCATTTAATGGTACTGCCAGGGAATGGAGGCTGGAGGAAATGGTTGTGGAAGCGGGGGTTGGAACAACCTCATAGAAGCAAGGGCAGAGTGATTGAGACTGAGGTTTACCATAGGGGAAACTACAAAAGGGTTTAACATTTGGAATATAAATGTAAAAACCTAATAAAAGAAAAAGGGGGAAGAAAACACACACACACACACACACACACACATACACACACACACACACACACACACACACACACACACACTAAAATTTATCCATCCAAAAATAAGTACATGTAGATATACACATATGATGATTCAATCAAATAAACACCAGGAACGAGATATTCTAGTTCTGTGTTTTTTGGTCTTTCACACAAGAAGGTCTGATTCAATTAAGCAACAATAGGAAAAACAGATCCTTAATAGGATTAAGTGGGTGGAGACTCAATGAACCCATGAGATAGGAGCTTGTGGAAAGGAGGTAGTGCTACATGGGGAGGGGGAGGAGGAGGATGTATAAAAGGGTCAGAGGAAGCCAAGAAGAATGTCAGAGTCCTGAACCTTGGAGTCACTACTTGGTCCTACTGGAGTGGTTTCCTGTAGCCAGAGTCCATAGCAGGTAAGTCATTTACTTCCAAAAGGAGTTGTCATACTTGCTAGGCGGGCCTTATCATCATCTAGCTACAACTCCATTTCCAATTAAAATTTTTATCTAGGATAGAATTGAGTTTTAATGAGAAACGTTATTAGACAGCAATTTACTTTGTTTGATATTTTATAAATCATTTCATTCATTTACATCTCAAATGACATCTTTTTCTCCATGTTGCTTCTACGCAAAACTCTTCCAACACCCATGCAGTATAACCCCCTTCCACACTGTGTCCAAGATGGTGTTCCCCCTACAACCCACACTCCCCTGGCCCACCACACCAGCATACACACTTCGGAGCATCAACCCTCCACCAGACCTAGGGCCTCCCCTCTCATTGTTATCTGGAAAGGACATCCTCTGCCACATATGTATCTGGAGTCATTGGTCGCTCTCTGTAAACTTCATGGTTGGTTGTCTAGCATCTAGGAGCACTGGGTAGTCTGCCCAGTTGTTTTGGTCCTTTTGATAGCATTGCAATCCCACTCAGCACCTCCATCATTTATTTAATTGCCCCATGTGGCCCATGAGCTCAGTCTTATCGTTGGCTCTAAGCATCCACATCTGCACTGGTAAGTTCCTGGAGAGATATCCCAAGGAGCAGCCACTCCTGATTCTTGTCAGCAAGCACCTCTTGATCATAACAACAGTGTAAGTTTTGGTGCCTTCAGACAGGATGGATCTAAGAGTGGGGTAGTCTCTCCTCTAGATTTTGTCCCTTATCTTCTTTTGGACATGAACATTACTGGGTTAAAAACTTTGAGATGTGTGGGTGCACCTGTGCTCTCGAACATGATCCATGCCTATAGGTAGGAGGAATTCTGTAAGGTTCTATCAACCCTTATTCTGGGCATTTTTGCCTAAGTCATCTGTGTTGTTTGCTGTGAGCCATTCTTTTACCTGGTGTCTGGGACCCTCAAGTGGCTATCTGCATTCATCAGACCCACCTGCTACATACTTTTATTCAATTCCCTGACCCTCTCTACCTCTCTCAAACACCCTTGGTTACCTGATAATGCCCACTTATTTTATCCCCTCCTCCCTCACTCCCATCTCACCTTCTCCCTCTATCTCCCATGATGATCCTAGTACCTTCTCAAGGCTGGACTGACACATACACACCCTTCTTCCTAAGATTGAATCCTGGGCATTGTGAACTTTTGGGCTAATATTCACTTATTCATGACTACATTACATGTGTGCTCTTTTGTTACTGGGTTACTTCACTCAGGATGAATTTTCTAATTTTATCCATTTGCCTAAGAATTTACGGAAGTCATTGTTTTTAATAGCTGAGTAGTAATCACTTGTGTAAATATACAACAATTTCTGTGTCCATTCTTCTGTTGAGGGACATCTGGGTCATTTCCAGCTCCTGGCTATCATAAATAAGGCTGCTGTGAACATAGCAGAGTATGTGTCCTTGGTATATATTAGAACATTTTTGGAATACAGCCAGCAATTGTATATTTGGGTGTTCAGAAATATTTCAGATTTTCTCACAAATCACATGTATGATTTCCAAAGTAGTTTTTCCAGCTCACAGTCCTAACAGAAAGGTGAGGAAGGTTCCTCTTTCTCCAAATCTTATCATCTGTTGTCACCTCCATTTTTTTTTTTTTACCTAAGCCATTCCGATAGGTATGATGTGAAATCACAGGGTCATTTTGATTTGTGTTTCCCTGAGTATAAAGGATGTTCAACATTTCTTTAGTGCTTCACAGCCACTCAACATTCCACAGTTGAGAATTTTATGTTGAGCTCTGTACTACACATTTTGATAGGGTCAACTGACTCTCTGAAATCTAACTTCTTGAGTTCTTTGTATATTTTGGATATTTGCACTCTATCTCATGTAGGTCTGGTAAAGAACGTTTCCTAATCTGATGGTTGACATACTGTCCAACAGATAGTGTTCTTTGCCTTACAGAATGTTTCAATTTTATGAGGTTCCATTTGTGGATTGTTGAATTTAAAGCAGAAGTCATTTGTAGTTCTCTCCAGAAAGTGTATCCCTGTTCCCAAGTATTCGAGGTTTTCCCAAACTTTCTCTTCTATCAGATTCAGCCTACCTGACCCCAAAAAGTCTACCAGAGAGCTCCTATAGCTGACACACATCTCTGGGAAAGTGGCTGCATTTGGATAGAAATATAACTCTAAAAAATTGGTAGCCTCACCCTACTGAAATGATACGTGGGCAGAGAAAGAAATTAGGGAAACAACACCCTTCCCAATAGTCACTAATAACTTGGAATATCTTGGCATGACTCTAATCAAGTAAGTGAAAGAACTCAATGACAAGGACTTCAAATCCATGAAGAATGAAATCAAAGAAGAAATCAGAGTATGTCAAGATCACCCATGCTCATCGATTGGGGGGATAAATATAATAAAATGGACCCCTTACTGAAAGCAATCTGCAAGTTCAATACAACCCCCATCAAAATTCAAACTCAATTCTTCATAGAGTTAGAAAGAACAATTCCCAAATTCATTTGGAATAACATAAAACTTAGTATAACAAAAATTATTCTCAACAATAAAGGAACTTCTGAGGGAATCAGAAACCCTCACATCAAAGTATACCACAGAGCAAGAGTTATCAAAACTGCATGGTATTTTTAAAAGACAGGGAGGTAGATCAATGGAATAGTAGTGAAGCCCCAGAAATGTATCCACACATCTATGGTCACTTGATATTTGACAAAGAAGCTAAAACCATCCAGTAGGGAAAAAAGACAGCATTTTCAACAAATGTTGTTGGTTGAACTGGTGGTCTACATATAGAAGAATGCAAATGAATCCATAATTTTCTCCTTGCAGAAAGCTCAAATCCAAGTGGAGCAAGGACCTCCACATAAAACCAAATACACTGAATCTTCATTTTTCAAATATGATGTTGAGGAACACAACTGAGATAAAATAATCCATGCTTCAGGTGCTGTCTGGCTTTATAGACCTAGACTGGAATTGCACTTAGGATCATCTTTATGAATCAATCATTCTGTACTCACTTAAATTATTTTTCATATATTATGAACTGGAATTTCCTCTTAACTATATCTTACCAATTGTGCTGGGGAAGGATTCAAGCACAGAAGCACCAAGATCTTGCTATTTGCCTTGTGTCCCTGAAGCAACAGCTCACCCAGGCACCAAAGCTATAGGCATGTTCTGATATCAGTATTGTTCAGGTGACTAGACATTGTATCAAATATAGATAGGTGTATGTATGTATGTATGTATGTATGTATGTATGTATGTATGCAGGTATGTTTTTATGAGAAAAATCATACAGCAGCCACACCGAAAAACTTGGATTAATGTCCTAGGCACAAAATATCACAATCCAGGCTAGTACTGATAGATATACTGTCTCATCTCTTTCTGCATGTGAAATTCAAATTGTCATGGGAAACTCTCCTTCCCATAGCCTACGTAAACTTGCATCTCTAAGACTCAAATGAGCAGGTCATCTCATTCCATAGCATAGATTTCCATAAGTTCTGGTTAAAATTGCACAGTTTAATTAGGTTTGGCACTACAGAGATGGTCTGATTGTATAGCCAGGTGGCCATGAATTAACATACTTTTAACCTCATATCCTAAATAAATATAATATAGTCCAGTTTGCGCACACTGGTCTCTAAATTGTTAAGTAGCACATAGGGAAAGGCAGCACATAGGAGTTTCTCCTTAGCCCTTCACAAGAGAGATCAATCTGTTGAAAATACAATAAGGCTGGTCTGGAACTGTAACATTAGCAATATATTCTGTTAAGGGCCTGCACCCTTGTTCAGTGTCTTTTTCCTGTAATAAAGTTCTGGTCAGATTGTATGCTACTGAATAACCTGTCTGAATAAGCATGCAATTAAGAGGAGGAGAGATTGGCATCCTATGGGACAATGGTTAGTATTTTTCCTCAGTGGGTGCTTACTAGAGAATTGGTGATGAATGTTTGGCTTGGAGGCTACAACATTGGATGATTTGTTAGACTGAGATCTCCATTTTGCCAGAGCATGGGCTCTGGCCTTCTGGTTCCTGAAATGTGTGAGAAATAGGAATTTCCAAAACTTAACCTGAAATTATGTCTCCTAAACGCTTCACCAGGTTCGGTCTGACTGAATATCTATCAGGATGAGCAGCTACAAACCTCCCACACTCATGCAGCTGGAAGTGGAGGCTCTGCTGAAGAAGGATGCCATAGACATCTCTGATCTGGAAGACCTGCCCACTATGGTCTTCCCACCACTCTTCATAGAGGCCTTCAACCGCAGAAACACAAAACTCTTGCAGGCAATGATGGTGGCCTGGCCTTTTCCCTACCTCACTGTGGGGCCACTGCTGAAAACCGCCAGTGTGGAGATGATGAAAACTGTGCTGGATTGCATAGATATACTGTTGACACAGAAGGATCATCCCAGGTAAGCAAGGCCCAAGGAGGCCTGAGGAGGAATCCCCGGGTTACTTGTAAGAAGCATACACACACTGGAGTATGAAAAATGGGTTCAAGCAGAACAGAGGCTAATGATGTCATCTCCTTGTGGGTCTGTGGTGTTACTGCTGAAGTTGGAAGCTGATGTAAATGACAGCCATAGGTGGAGGACAGCTCAGAGTACAAGCAGCCATAGTAGGAGGAGCCTACAGAGACAAGATATGGAAGAGACTGGTCAAGGGCAACTGAATGGAGGGGCGCAGGGCATGTGTCCAGATGCAGCTCATGCAGTGCCCTTGCCTACATGGGGAGAGACGCAATGGTGGACCTGACCTTAGACAAGGGGGATCTAAGCTGACACCATGTTGGTTCCTCTTTTACGTTATAAAACATTACCTTTTTCCCTCACAGCAGGGGGAAGCTTCAAGTGTTGGACTTGAGAGATGAGCACCAGGATTTCTGGGATGTACGCACTGAAGATGGATACTGCTCAGCAGACTCTTGGAGCACGAAGCCAGTCCCTGAGAGCCTTCCTACTTGTGTACCAAGGCAGCATTTGCAGGTGGTCACTAACCTGAGCCTCTGCTTCTATCTGAACAAACACTAGAAATGCTTGCTGCAGTGGGCCCAGAAAAGAAAAGACGTTTTGCAGCTATGCTGTGTGAAGATGTCGATTTTTGCCTTACCACAGGAGATTATCAAGGACGTCTTGAACATTGTCCAGCCAAACTATATTGAGGAATTGGAAATACACACACAGGAGGTCCGGTCCTTCCTGGATTTCTTTGCACATTTCCTTGGCCAGATGAGAAATCTTCTCAAATTTGATCTAAATCAAATAGACTTCAAACATAATGTTGTGGACACAGTGACAGATGTAAAGAAGTGTGCTGACAAATTCTTTTCTCAGTTCTCCCAACTTAGACATCTCCAGCATCTCTCCATGAGTGGTGCCCACTTTGCCAATGACAACATGAAAGATCTCTTCAGGTAAGCAAGGATGCTGAGCTGTTTATGCTCTGGTAGCATAACTTTCCCTTTATTTGGAGCATTAGTGTTAACCTGGGGTGCCAGTCACAGAGGATGTTACAATGATAGACACATTACAGGAGTAATACAACTGAGAATTGTTTGTTTCTTAACCGACCACACTTGATTCAATTCCCATTTGGATAGCACAGTTTGTGCTGCGGTAGGGGATATTGAGAGAGCTGCCTTGCAAGCACACCCAGGGTGTGCTTCACATGGATCCTCTTTGAGATCCATGTATGGCTACTTGAGGGAAAAAAAAAACAGAGCTGATGACTGTAAGATGTAAAGGCTCCACACCTGCTCTCTACAACGATACATGTGAAGAGGTACCAGGCTTTCCTCTTTTGGAGTCAATCAACCTCTAATTCTCCCTAAAAGGGATAACAAAAGTAGGGACTAAGTGGATAGTCACTGGGCTGCAGGTCATCAAATTCAAGAGTGGAAAATTAAATCGGGAATACAGATCATGGACATAACTGAGACATGGATAAACTCTGCAGGACATTAGCTAAGATGTTGCCAGAAACTTTCTGTGATAATCCTTTCTAGGTATGTTCTCCTGACATGATGGGCAAGCTCTAGTTGTCTGACAGAATGTTGGTGGTGAGTTTCAGATCTCTGTGCTGAACCAGATAGTATCTCACCAGATAGTAATATGCATCAGTAGACAATACTTTGAGCAGAAACAAACATGCAGCACACTAAGATTTGACCTTCACCATAAGCATAGATTGACTCTACATGTGTGGCTTCTCTGGGTCAGTGTCAATGGGTCTTACTAATGTCCTCCAGCACCCTGGTCCAAAAACAATTTCTTGGTTTTTTTTTTCTATAGATGCCTGAAGAGCCCCTTGGAGTCCTTGTCTATTACTTTCTGCCATCTCTCAAAGTCAGATTTGAAACACATGTCAGAATGTGAGAGTCTCTTTCAACTGAAACACCTGCACTTCAATGATGTTGTGTTTTCCAAGTCAAGTTTCAAGAGTCTCCAAATTCTCCTAGAGAATGTATCTGAAACTCTGCAAACACTGCAGTTAGAGCACTGCAGGATGAAGGATTCAGAGCTCAGAGTCCTCTTGCCTGCTGTGAGCCAGTGCTCCCAGCTGTCCAGCATCAATATCTATGACAATGACTTCTCCAGTCTTGCAATTAAGGACCTTCTGCCATGTATAGCCAATCTCAGAAAGTTGACCTTAGAGCTGTAGGCTGCCTGTCTAGAGTGCTCTGATCACTTGGGTTATGTTGTGGTAGAGAGATTTTCCCAACTGTGTCCTGAGTTTGTGGATATATACTCAAGGTCAAAAGGCAGCCCAAGTGAATCATATTTGCTGCTGGCCCCTTCCCTCCTTGTTGATTGCACTGCAGCTATGACATGAAGACCAGTCTTTGCCATTATTGACAGTAAATAGATTGATTCTGGATGCTGAGAAATGAAATCTGAGGAAGTACATTCATCGCAGAATACCAGAATTCAAGGCTTCAGATGCATTGGAATCAAAATGGTATTTAGTGGATTGAGACCACAGGGGTCACTTGACATGAAGGATAATTAACATCGGGTGTCTTATGGAATCAGAAAGACAATATTGCATTTGTAAATGTGCCTCCTTCAGGACAGTGTCACCAGTGGCTTCTCCATGTTTTAAATATATGTCCAAACTATTAACTGAATGTTCTCCTCTTGTGTGCTACTGAATCATTGACCTCACTTTTTGTTTACAACCTCACAATGTATGTACAAGAAAATTGTCATCTAAGCCATGTTCGTAGCAAAATGCATTAAAGTTAATTATGACATTGCCTTCTAATCTTGACTTCTCAATGTTTGACTCCTTGGTGGGTTATGTGCACAGAATTTTCAAACTAATTGTGAAAGGCACTTGAAATAAATCCTCTATACAGAACCTTCCTTTGGATGGGATGTGATTATGAGCAGAGTAGCATTCCTACAAAAGACCCTGAAGGTGAAAACATATAGAAATTGTGGTGGGAGGTAGCTGCTAGCACTTACAGCTCTATAAGTGCTCAAAGGTGGGCTATCATATGACTTGCTGTGACCATGGGGCATCTTGCTCTTCCAAAGTGTTGCATAGTTTTATCCATGAAATTTGGCCCCCCAAAACAACTCATTCAACACAAGTAGAATATATAGTGTATCCATCCCTGAGAGGCTGAACCCTCTACTGCTCAATTCATTCACAGAAATGTAGGGACAGTGTAAGCAGGTTTCCCATGCCTCAGGCACATCTGGGATTTCTACCCTTCATGTCCAGACACTGTTTTTAAGACTGTTTTTAAGACAGTTGTCTTAGTTTTCCTGTGGAGTAGATTCATCCTCCTACATCTTTTGGTTCATTCTTTCTGGGTACGGCTTCAGTTCAAGACTGTTTCCTCAGCCTTTTAGCTCTGCCTCAGCACCTCAGAGAATGACACACACACACACACACACACACACACACACACACACACACACTGTGTTTAGGTTGTGTTGTCCAGATGATTCCAGCCTATAGAATAAATACATCCTCTATTTCCAGATTACTGAGTACCTCTCCCTCAGGTGTGTACCCTACTTCAAACAGGGCACCTTAGAGTCAAGAGTGATGACCCAGCAGATTAGAGTTTTTGCTATATTTTTAAAGGACTTAGGGTTCTTGTCTGCTATGAACCTGAAAACTCTCATTCATCTATCTCTCTGTAACTCCACATCCATCTGATTCTATGCTTGCTTCTGACCCACTATGTGATACATATAAGTGCACACCAGTGAAACATACACCTACATTAAAATAAATAAATCCAAAATATATATTCACAGTTTGAAAATACTGTTCAGCACTGGACAATCATAAGGTTTTCCCTAGGGAAAAACACCTCTTTTATTTATTTATTATGATACAAATCATCATTAAACAGAAAGATTTCCTTCCCTGTACTTATATACATGTTTCAAAAGTAAAGTATTTACAACATAGGAATCTCACTACTAAATTAAACATCTTCCAAGTTTATAATCAGGTCCATGTTTTTTGATTAAAGTGTTTTATTTACAACAAACACAGTGATTTTTATAACATTAAATTTAATGTCATGGATCTTAAGCTCAGCAAATTTTGAAAAATAGACATTTTCAAAAGCAGCTTTCCAAAATAAATATTGATGAATTTTGTATAAAAATAATTCATTCCTTATAAATGACCGTCCATGGAATTCACTTCAGGCTGCTCATACAAAGGCAGGTCACATTGTCTCAGTGGTAAAACAGTTGTATGTTAAGTTGCTCCCTCCACATTGACAACTGCAGAAGCATTTTACTCTTCCAAACTAGAGGCTCTAGAGAGTAAACTTATGATGGCTCTCCACATGATTTCTAGCTACAATTGGGAGCTATCCCACATGCGGTCTCAGCTTAATCACAGTACAGTAGGCCATTTTAATTTTGTGCTTTCAACTTTGAGAATAGCTTTATTCAGGGATTACTTCTGAGTGCTCACTAAAATAATTGTCAAGATGAGTCCTGGAAGATGAAGAAAGATTACATTTCTTCTGAAAGTCACTGGGAATTAGAGGTTTGTTAACACTCACTGGTGGTGATGTAGAATTGTAGCTATAGTAGGTCTTGACTCATCAGTAGACTACCAATACTTCCGGGTGTACACCTCACAATTCTCCCAGTCAAAAATGTGTTTTCCTGCTGCTCTGGGTAGTTAATATCCTCATGACTGAAGGAATGTGAACATATTTTTGATGTTATAAAGAAAAGGATTAGTTTTACAGGAAAAGGATAAAAAGAGTCGCAAGACTGGGTGGAAATTCTGACACTAAGCCTAGGCTCTTCCACTGACTTGGGAACTTGACTCAATCTATATAGTGTCTGGCACTCATTTTAAGGAGAAAGGACGCAAGGCCCTGGGTTCGGTCCCCAGCTCCGAAAAAAAAAAAAAAAGGAGAAAGGAAAATCTCTTGTCAAATGCAGAGCATCTGGAAATGGAACATAAGGCTGCAATAGGAGCATGGCTCCCCGAGAGATGCAGAGTGACTTGCTGTGCATCTTTGCCCTTGGGAGTGTACATTTAATCTATAAACAAAATCTTGCCACTCCTAACACACAATTTATTGTCTGGTTGTTATAAGGTGAAGCAATAACTCAAATTATGGGTTCTCTTTCTGTAAAATTTGAATTTAAAGACACTTGTTGCTTTTCAACTTAAGGCCTTTAGAAGACAGACATGTGCAAAATTCCATATTCATTGAAAATATCTAAGAGGCCAAGGTTGGAAGTTGTATCTCAATATGTTAGAATTCTTTCCAGACGTGTGTGAGGCTTGGATTTACACCCAAACACTGATAACACAAAAATAAAATTCAAAAGCTTTAATAAAACAAAACTCTAAAATTTATGTTGAACTCCTAGATCTCTGGAAATTTTATAGAATCCTTGGGAAGAAATGTAAGATTATTCTGGAATATCAAAAATCATACACACCCCATACATTTTTAAAAACTTGATTTAGTGAAAAACAGTTTTCAAAAGGACACAGTAACTAAAGTGTAGTAATACTGAAATATAGTTTCCAAATGGAAAATCAGATATAAAACTCACTAGCAAGAAATACAGTCTTATCCTGTGGGTATTCATTGGCCAGATTCTATAATTCAGTCCCTGTTCTGAACTTGTTGAAAGATGTCTGTTTGTGATGTAATTTTTGGGTTGTTTGTTTGTTCGTTTGTTTGTTTTTAAATAGAACCAAACATGTACGCAGTATCATTGAGCTCAGACCAACATGCTATCTCTAGATTCCTCTAACCCAAACCTGCAGCAAAGCAATAACTCTTGTCCTGTGAATTCACTGTAGCTCCCTTACCGGATGTACCCATGAACTGACTAAAATAGCCATTGGTTTGTCTTGCCCATTGTTCTTGGCCCCAAAGCCCAAGCCAATGCTTATACAGTGGACATGCTAAAGGTTAATCCCCAATTACACACGGACTGGGGCAATTTCAAATTTTCCATCTCTCCTATACTGAGAGATTTACAGACTTCAATTGATACTCTACCCAATAAGCAAATATTAAATGTGATAGGTCAACTTCAACATGTAATAATTTGTTAGTGAATACCAACAGAAACAAAAACATATCTTAAAGTAGAACACCAATTAGTGGTCTTCATGACCTTCTCATGACAAAGCAGGTGTCGGCTTGTGTGGGGACCGTGAGACATCTTACTGACTCAGGACATAGGAGAGCTTTGCTGACTTCTGAACATCAAATGAACGCGAAGTCTGAAAAGAAATCTGACCAGTGTCAGGGATCTCTCTCATCACATAGAACACTTCATCCATAAAGCTAAAATTGGACTAGAGAACCAATGGCAGGATTTACTTAGGTTAGTGGTAAAATCAGCAAGCCAGTGTCAGGTTATTAGAATGCTGATGATGCTTGGCAATACATAAGCATAGGCTTCAGCACTGATGTACTCACATTGATGATTCTGATATTGTTGGAATTCTTCTAGCCATTGAACTTCTAAGTATAAGGGAGTTTTGAATTTCTTATTTTTCAGGCTGTCATTGAATCAGCTTGCCATGTCAAACACTGAAATGAATAATACGTCCCCAAACTCATTTTGAAGTCCAACACCAGGTCCCAATCATTCATGTATCACTGTGCTTCCTTGTATTTGGTCTTCTTTGATAACATCAGTTGGTTTGTTTTTAAGGATGGCAATGTAATATTTAGATTAAAATTTGATGGGACCATTAAAAAGATGTGAGTTAAATCTGAATTCTGCTTCCATCTACCACTAAATCTGGAACTTTTGGGCAAATGACGTAATTGCCTCATTCATAATATCAATAATACAGTGAGAATATATAGCATGTACCTTGCGCAATTATTGCTGTAATCAAGTTAATGTATACAAGTTGTGAAGTACAGTGGTTGTGAATCCCACTGTAGATTGGGAGTGATGATGATTCTTGAATAATAAGGAGTAACATGTGTCAATCTGTCCGGAAGTCATCACTTCAGTATAATAGAGAGGTAAAGCCTGACAAGTCTTGGAGCTGTTCATACTGCAAAGTGCTGGTGATAAAACTGTAAAAGGATTAGTTAACCTATTCCTCTTCAAAAGAGTACTTCTTGACCTAAGGTTCAATTCTCCCCTTAAATTCAACATTTAATGGAGTGATAAAGGGGATAACATTTGAAATGTAAATAAAAAATCCAATAATAAAGTGATATTTCAAATAACATGGTCAGAAGGCACAAACTACAAACATGTCACATATTTCCAAAACATACAAGGATACCTATTCAGTTTAGCTGTGTACTGCACAAGTGAATTTGCACAACACAAGACAATTCAAGGTAAAACAAATACACCCCTGAAACAACAATGTCTCAGAGATGTTAATTTGAAGCCTTTTTTTCAGCTGCCAATATAATGTTGAAATTTGTTCTTTCCTCAGAGGTCAGATGTTTAGATAGACTATAGTTCCTGAATTTGTTTTTAGCTAGAATCAGAAGACCCTCTCTGCAAAAATATCTTGGGAGTGTGTTCAATAGGAGTGGATCTACATCACTAGATTCATGAAGAATTCTTCAAATGCTTTGTCCAAATTACTGAAAGAAGATAGGCACACTTAATTCAGAAACAATAATTTTCAAACTAGACTCTGGTAGTTTTCTCCCACATCCACAACAATAAAAGAACATATTATACATGACACACTCTACTGGAATGGAACCTGGAAGTTTTTGGACAAGATTACACAGTTAAGTCACACATCTTATTTTCTATTATCTTATGACTGTGAGTGGAACAGGATTGAAACTGGGGCATGTAAGGTACAAAGTTCTTACCAGAGGTCCCTAAATTCAAATTATTTTCTACAAAGTGTGAACAACTCTCCTGGAGGATTCTGATGTCACTGAACAGACAGTGAGCTGGGAATGGGCACAATACCCCTGCCTCATCAGTCAAAAGCATATCATTCTCTCTTTTGTTTACTGAGGAGACTCCTAGATAATACACAGATTTTTCCCCATGATTTTCTTCAGGAAAATTTCCCTCCAGTTCCAAAAGTTCATCCAACCCCGAGAATGAAAGTTGTGGTGAAATCACATTGGGTGGATGATCTGATAAAAGGAGAAATGCCTGGGCCTCTATCTCCCAGGAGCTGCTAGAAAAAGACTGTCTCAGTGGGGAATGTTTCCTGGTGATGCACTGGCTGACAGAACTATGTATAGCCCCTTGTTCTTCATCAGTTTCCACTGGTTTCACGTTGCTGACCAGCGTTGCATATTTAACTGAGGGTTGACTCTGACACTCATCCTCACAGGTTCCCTGGGTGCTCTGAGCCCCAGAGAAGTTAGCACTGTTACACTGGTCACTGATACAAATAGAACCCCTTGTGGAATCTGGAGTGGTCAAAAGAAGCGAGACCATAGCTGCTGGTACCATCTCATCTTTATTTTTCCAAGCTGTATCGACACTGATTTCTTCTGAAATTGGTTCAGGCTCCAGAAGAAGAGGACCAAATATCACTGATTCTGCATGCTTGGTAAAAAGATGCTCAAATGTTTCAGGCTAAAAGAAAAGATACATTGAATGCTCAGTATGTCAAATCTTCATTCAGTCACATTTGCAGAAAGGCACGTGTGTAAGGTTCAAAGCAAGGTACATCAGTCAGCCACAAATGACACAGTTGGCGACCGAGAGACAGCCTCAGTTTTTCAAAATCCAACAAGAAAAACTCTCAGGCTTCAGTTCTTCAAATGCAATGAACACAAACACATGGTCCTCTCTTCATGGGTAAAAATTAATTTGATGCTTCATCATGGTCATGGGATATATTAAGTGAGCTGTGCCTGCAAATGCTTAGTTCTTGGGAGACACTGGTTACTGTGACTGGAAAATACTCTCTTATGAAAAATCATTCCATTCTATAGTAAATTATATTAGCACAAAATGAAAATTTAATCTTAATGGATAAAAAAAAAGCAAAAACAAAAATCAATCAAACAAACCAAACCAAACCAAAAAACTCAAATGAAAACAAGAACATGTAATACAGGAGAATGAGCAAAACAAGTCTTTCAAAGATGGTAGCAACATCTACTTTGTATCTCATAACTTGTAAAGGTAAAGCAACTGTGACTGACAACATATCTGCCTCAGGTCACAGTACGAATCTGCTGGAGGCTATCTGAAAATAACAACTGAGGGTACCCATTGGCTGAAGGTAATGATAGCGAAAGAGACATCAACAAACTTGAAACTTATTTTCTATACATAACTTCATGTAAAGATATAGCCTATGGAACACATGGAATGAAGACAAGCACACAAGACAAATGTACAATATGGTGTTTTATAAGAACAAGGGTTACATAACAAGGAATTCCTGCTAAGCAGCTAAAAATCAAAACTTCATGTACATAAAACTCAGTACAAACAATGCAAACATGTCAAAATGCAAAATGAAAGCTACTACAGATATATCACATTTAATAGTTAACACAACTAAATAGAAAATGTGTTCAATTCAGAGGTTGTACATGTAACTTGGCCTTTCCAGGTTACAGTGTTTTAAGCTAATAGAATTAAGTATACCAAACACTAAATACAGTAATAATTGCATAGACCTATGTAAGTGCTAAAATACTGAAGGATAAATACAAGTATATGATGAGTAAATTGATCCTATTCCCATCTTGTGTGTCTCAGAATCTTTGTGATTTTATTCAAACATTTTATTTGTTCCTTAATGCTTCTATTACTTAGATATCTTCATAGGGTTCCAAAAATTTAACTGAGTTCAGCATCTGATCGACTTATTGTCTTCATTCTTCAATATGGAAAAATCAAAGCAATACAGAGAACGCAGTTGAGCTCATGCCTCTCTATCTGAAATGATCTGTTTCATATACTCTATGGTTCCCAAAGCTTCTTAATGAGTAATTAGTTGTGAAATAAGTCATTGCCATCCTAAACAGATTCATAGGGAAGGCTTCACTAAGCAATGTTTTTCTTTTTTATAACCACCTATGTCTGAACTATATCTGATCAGTGGTCAGGAAACTTCTACAAAGTTTACTTCATCAAATTTTGGTTCCCTCTATTGGTGAAAAAAATGAAAACAATTTCGCAGTTGGACTTTATATTATAATGATATCTGTTAATAGCAAATGAAGAAGAAAAAGGGATGCTGCCTTTGTAGTGTCTACATTTTAAAAATTTAGAAATCCAAATAAAAATATTGAACACCTTTAAGTGACTCACATGTCTTAAATTTGAATGTTACTTGTGTCGATCAGTTTGGTTTACTTTGAATGTAAGCTATAAAGCCTATGCTATATTACCATCATCAGACATGGCAATTTATCTGTTTTTCAGGGAGAAAAACCCCATCCTCACCATGGATTATTTGTAAAACTCCAGAAAGTCTCCCTTCCCTGCATACTTCCCTGTTTGCCAGAAGTCTTGACTGAGACAGTGGAAATGAAATATTTATGTAGGTTGTTACCCTTTTTGGCTCTAAGCAATCTTACCTGAGTGTGTAGGGTTATTCTAATAGCTACCACAACTTCTGTCATTCTTTGAACTACAAGGAAAGTTAACACTTAAGCCATTTTCAATACTATCAACAACAACATCCCTAGATTGTTCCAAGTTTGGTACTTGAAAGCCATGTTATTCACAGGAATGATGAACTTCATCAATTTATATGACTGTAACAATCTAATATGGAAGCTCTCACACATAAAAGTAAAAATGGAATGCCATCCCTGCAGTTCATATGTAGTTTTTGCAAAGCTATGTGTCAGAAGTTGCCTGTTAATATTCACTTAGTTAAGGTATTAACTACCATATTTAGTGATCTATAATAAGACAGGTTCTGAAAGCAAGAGTCATATCATTATCCTTTTATGACTTAATAAAAATAGAAATTAGAGTACATGAATATTAACTTTAAACTTTAGAATCCCTGAAAATCAAGCATATGCCCCAACTGAACTACATCAAACCTACATTGTGGCCACAAAGATACACTTCTCTATTAAGCTCATCAAATGTCATTTCTTAGTCATTCAAACCATAGTTTAGGTTTGCTTCCTTCCTTCAAAATGTAAACATCTTCTAATATTCTATGGACTGTTGGGAGGTTGGTAGATTGGATTCATCTGTAGTGGTCATGAGATACTTCAAAGAGTGTCCGCTCTCTGTTTAAATAAAATAGAACAAAATAAGAAAGCAAAAATAAAAACCTTGTTTAGAAGGCAAAAGACAAATGATCTCCAACACCTTGCTTTTCGTGGTTGCAGGCTTGAGGGACAGTGTCTGGAGGGACTACTCTCACTTTACCGGATGTCATACATACTTTAAGGACAGCTTAATTACTCCAGCAAGGAAGACCATAGTAGCATTGGCAGAATAGGTACAAGTACAAGGGCACAATGAATAAGAGGTGAGGTAAAATCAACATGCACACTGAAGAGTTTGACAGGACAGCAAAAAGTAAGGATTGAGACAGGAAGAAAAATTGAAAGAAAATAGACTTTGTACAAAAACACCACAGTGACCTTAGACAGTGATTTATCATCATCATCATCATCATCATCATCATCATCATCATCATCATCATCACTATTACTATTGGTTTTTTTGAGATAGATTTGTCTGTGTACCCCTGGTTGTCCTGCAACTCACTCTGTAGTCCAAAAGAGATCAACAGCCTGTGCCTCCCAAGTGCTGGTATTAAATGTGTGCATCAACACCACCTGGCTAGAACAGTGATTTTTAAGAAATTAAAGTGACAACCCAAAGCCCTTTGGGGGAGAGAGCTGGACTCTCAGAAGTGCAGACAATCCTGAGAGCTCAGGGGAGACATCCACTTCTGCTCACATTCCTGACCCAAGAGGAACCTGCCTAGTGCCCTCTGGATACAGGAACCTAAGAACAGTCAGGGGCAGGAACCTTCTGGTTATGCCTATACCCAGAGCTGAACCAGTCCCACAGCTCTCTGTATGCAATTCCCAAGGGAGAAAGAGCTGTACTCTCAGAGGTGTGAACAAACCTGAGAGCTCAGAGGAGACAACTACTTCTACTCATATTCCTGGCCCAAAAGAAACCTGCCTAGTGTCCTCTGGGCCCTCTGGGCACAGGAACCTTACAGCAGTCACCGGCAGGACTCCTTCTGTTTCTGCCTGCAACCGGGGCTGAAAACCAGTCGTCAGGAGACCTGACACACCTGAGACCAGAGGGAAGACAAGCTCTTTTACTCCAAGCAACTCCCCTGAAGGAGCACCTCTCTGTTGCAAGATCCACAAAAATGCTTAAAGGAATTACAGGAAAAGAAAACCTAACAGGTGAAGAAATAGAACAAAACCATCCAGGATTTAAAAATGGAAATACTAACTAAAAAAGAAATCACAAACTGTGACAAACCTGGAGAGAAAACCTAGGAAAGAGATCAGGAGCCATAGACACAAGCATCACCAACAGACTATAAGAGATAGAAGAGAGAATCTCAGGGGCAGAAGATATCATAGAAACCATTGACACACTGTCAAAGATAATGTAAAACACAAAAACTTCCTAACCCAAAACATCCAGAAAATCCAGGATACAATAAGAAGATTAAACCTAAGGATAATAGATAAAGAAGAGAGCAAAGACTTCCACCTTAAAGGGCCAGTAAATATCTTCAACAAAATTATAGAACAAAACTTCACTAACCTAAAGAAAGAGGTGCCCATAAACATACAAGAGGCCTGCAGACCTCCAAATAAATTGGACTAGAAAAAAATTCCTCCCATCACATAATAGTCAAAACACCAAATACGGAAAACAAAGAAAGTATACTAAAGGAAGTAAGGGGAAAAGGTCAAGTAACATATAAAGACAGACCTATCAGAATTACACCAGACTTCTCACCAGAGACTATGAAAGCCAGAAGATCCTAAATAGATGTCATATACAACCTAAAAAAAACACAAATGTCAGCCAAGGCTATTAAATCAAGCAAAACTCGCAATTAACATAGATGGAGAAAACAAGATATTTCATGACACAACCAAATTTACACAATATCTTTCTACAAATTGAGCCCTAAAAGTATAATAGATGGAAAACTCCAAAACAAAAAAGGGAAACAACACCTATAAAAAGCAAGAAAGTAATTTCCTTGCAATGGAACCAAAAGAAAGGAGACACACAAACACAATTCCATTCCTAACAACAAAATTAACAGAAAACAACATTCACTATTCCTTAATATCACATACATCAATGGAGTCAATTCTCCAGTAAAAAGACTTAGACTAACAGAATTGATACATAAAGAAAATCCAGCATTTTGCTGCATCCTGGAAACATACCTCAATGACAAGAACAGATACTACCTCAGACTAAAAGGCTGGAAAACAATCTTCCAAGCAAATGGTCCCAAGAAACAAGCTGGAGTAGCCATTCCAATATCAAATAAAATTGACTTTCAACCAAAAGTTATCAAATATGATAAGGAATGACACTTGATATACATCAAAGGAAAAAAATCCACCAAGATAAACTCAATCCTGAATATCTATGCTCCAAATATAAGGGCATCTACACTCATCACTACCTTACTAAAGCTCAAAGCACACATTGCACCTCACAAAATAATAGTGGGATATGATATCCACTCTCATCAATGGACAGATCATGGAAACAGGAACTAAACATAGACATAGACAATATAACAGAAGTTATGAACCAAGTGGATTTAATAGATTTTCATAGAATAATTAATCCTAAAACAAAAGAATATACTTTCTTCTCAGTACCTCATGGTACCTTCTCCAAAAGTGACCATATAATTGGTCACAAAAAGGCCTCAAAAGATACAAGAAGATTGAAACGATC
Organism: Rattus rattus; assembly: GCF_011064425.1. NCBI lineage: Eukaryota > Metazoa > Chordata > Mammalia > Rodentia > Muridae > Rattus > Rattus rattus. Next base: position 52,752,388 of record NC_046154.1, read on the forward strand.
CCATGCATCCTATCAGATCACCATGGAATAAGGCTGGTCTTCAATAACAACAAAAACAACAGAAAGCCCACATACACATGGAAGTTGAACAACACTCTATTCAATGATAATTTGGACAAGGAAGAAATAAAGAAAGAAATTAAAGACCTTTCGGAATTTAATGAAAATTAAGGCAAACATGGCCAATCTTATGGGGCACAATGAAAACAGTGCTAAGAGGAAAAGTCATAGCTCTGAGTGCCTCCAAAAACAAACAGGAGAAAACATACATTAGCAGCTCTACACCATACCTAAAAGCTCTAGAACAAAAAGAAGCAAATACACCCAAGAGGAGTAGATGGCAGAAAATAATCAAACTCAGGGCTAAAATCAACCAAGTAGAAACAAAAAGAACTATACAAAGAATCAACAACACCAGGAGCTGATTCTTTGAGGAAATCAACAAGATAGATGAACCCTTGGCCAGACTAACTAGAGGGCACAGCGATTGTATCCAAATTAACAAAATCAGAAATGAAAAGGGAGACATAATTACAGAATTTGAGGAAATTCAAAAAATCATTAGATCCTACTACAAAAGCCTATATTCAAGCAAAGTGAATATAACAATGAAATAAACAATTTTCTAGTGGGATACCAGGTACCAAAGTTAAAGCAGGATCAGATAAACCATCTAAACAGTATCATAACTCCTAAAGAACTAGAAGCAGTTATTAAAAGTCTCCCAACTGAAAGAAGCCCAGAACAGGAAGAGTTTAGTGAAGAATACTATCAGACCTTCATAGAAGACCTCATACCAATACTATCCAAACAAAATAGAAACAGAAGGAGCACTACCCAATTCCTTCGATGAAGCCACAATGATGCTTATATGTAAATCACACAAAGACTGAACAAAGAAAGAACTTCAGACCAATTTCCTTTATTAATATTGACACAAAAATACTCAATAATATTCTCCCAAACCAAATTCAAGAATACCTCAATACGATCATCCCTCATGATCAAGTAGGCTTCATGCCAGGCCCAGGGATGCAGGAATGGTTCAATATATGGAAATCAATCAACATAATCCACTATATAAACAACCTCAAAGAAAAAAACCACATCATTATCCAATTAGATGCTGAGAAAGCATTTGACATAATTTAACATGAATGTCAAAAGAAATAGAGAGAAACTCGAATCAATCCAACTAAAATCAGGGACTAGACAAGGCTGCCCACTCTCTCCCTACTTGTTCAATAGTTTCCTCAAAGTCCTAGGCAGAGCAATTAGACCACAAAAGTATGTCAAACGAATAAAAACTGAAGAGGAAGAAGTCAAAATATCACTATTTGTAGATAATATGACACTATATTAAAGTGATCCCAAAAGTTCCACCAGAGAACTTTTAAATCTGATAAGCAACTTCTTCAAAGTGATTAGGTATAAAATTAATTCAAACCAATTAGTACCCTTCCTCTAATCAAAGGATAAACAGGCTGAGAAAGAAATTAGGGAAATGGCACCCTACACAATAGTCACAAAAATATAAAATCTGTCAGTGTGACTCTAACCAAGCAAATGAAAGATCTGGATGACAAGAACTTCAAGTCTCTGAAGTAAGAAATTGAAGAAGATCTCAGAAGATGGAAAGGCCTCCCATGCTCATAGATTGGCAGTATTAACATAATAAATATGGCCATTTTGCAAAAAGCAATCTACAGATTCAATGCAATCATGATCAAACTTCCATCTCAATTCTTCATAGAGTTAGAAAGAACAATGTTAAAATTCATTTGTAATAACAAAAAACCCAGGATAGGGAAAACTATACTCAACAATAAAAGAACTTCTGGGGAAATCACCATCCCTGAACTCAAGTTGTATTACAGAGCAATAGTGATTAAAAACTGTGTGGTATTAGTACAGAGACAGGCAGGTAGATCAATGGAATAGAATTGAAGACCCAGAAATGAACTCACACACCTACGGTCACTTGATCTTTGACGAAGGAGCTAAAACCATCCAGTGGAAAAAAGATAGCATTTTCAACAAATGGTGCTGATTCAACTGGAGGTCTAAGTGGATCAAGGATCTCCACATCAAACCAGATATACTCAAACTAATAGAAAAAAGTGAGGAAGAGTCTAGAACACATGGGCACTGGGAAAATTTTCCTGAACAAAACACCAATGGCTTATGCTCTAAGATAATCTAAGAATCAATAAATGGAACCTCATAAAACTGCAAAGCTTCTGTAAGGCAAAGAACACTGTCAGTAGGACAAAACAGAAACCTAGAGATTGGAAAAAGATCTTTACCAATCCTACATCTGATAGAGGGCTAATATCCAAAATATTCAAAGAACCCAAGAATTTAGACTCCTTAGAGCCAAATAACCCTATTAAAAAACGGGAGGGGGGCTAAACAAAATATTCCAAGCTGAAGAATATGGAATGGACAAAAAGCACCTAAAGAAATGGTCAACATCCTTAGTCATCAAGGAAATGCAAATCAAAACAACCCTGAGATTCCACATCACACCAGCAGAATGGCTAATATTAAAAACTCAGGTGACAGCAGATGCTGGCAAGGATGTGAAGAAAAAGGAACACTCTTACATTGTTGGTGGGAATGCAAACTGGTACATCCACTCTGGAAATCATTCTGGAGTTTCCTCAGAATATTGGACATTCTACTACCTAAGGACCCAGCTATACCTTTCCTGGGCAGATACCCAAAAGATGCTCCAACATACAGCAAAGACAAATGCTCCACTATGCTCATAGCAGCCTTATTTATAATAGCCAGAAGCTGGAAAGAACCCAGTTGTCCTTCAACAGAGGAATGAATTTTAAAAAATGTGGTACATCTACAAAATGGAGTACTACTCAGCTATCAAAAACAATGACTTCATGAAATTCATAGGCAAATGGAATGAACTGGAAAATATCATCCTGAGTGAGGTAACCAAATCACAGAAAAACACACTTGGTATGTACTCATTAATAAGTGCATATTAGCCAAAAAGCTTGAATTACCCAAGATGCAATCCACAGACCACAGGAAACTCAAGAAGGATGACCAAAATGTGAATCTTCCCACCGCTTCTTAAAAGGGGGAACAAAAATATTCATAGGAAGGGATATGGAGGCAAAGTTTAGAGCAGAGACTGAACGAACAGCCATTCTGAGCCTGTCCCACATGTGACATATATACATATATGGTATATATGTATACCAAAACTAGATAAGATTGATGTTGAAAGGGACCAAATATAGATCTCTCCTGAGAGACACATCCAGAGCATGTCAAATCCAGAGGTCAATGCTAGCAGCAAATCACTGAACTGAGTACAGGACCCTTTGGGGGAATTAGAAGTAGGACTGATAGAGCTGAAGGGGCTTCCAACCCCATATGAGCAACAATGCCAACCAGAGCTTCCAGAGCTTCCAGGGACTAAACCACTACCCAAAGACTATACATGGACTGGCCCAGGGCTCCAACTGCCTATGTAGCAGAAAATAGCCTTGTTTGGGCACCAGTGGAAGGGAAAGTCCTTGGTCCTGCCAAGTTGGACCCCCACTTCAAGGGAATGTCGGAGGGGATGCAGTAAAGGAGGTAAATGGGGGAACACCCATATGAGGGAAAGGGTGAGGATGGGGGCTTATGGACAGGAAACCGGGAAAGGGAATAACATTTGAAATGTAAATAAATATATCTAATAAAATAAATAAAAGAAATTCTGGGGGAATCACCATCCCTGACCACTGTATGGGAATGGTACAGGTACATCAATGGAATTGAATTGAAGACCCAGAAATGAACTTGATCTTTGACAAAGGAGATAAAACCATTCAATGAGGAAAAAGATAGCATTTTCAACAAATGGTGCTGGTTCAGCTAGAGGTAAGCATGTAGAACAATGCAAATCAATCCATTCTTATCCCCCTGTACAAAGCTTAGTCCGTGTGGATCATGGACACTCACATCAAACCAGATATACTCAAACTAATAGAAGAAAAAGTGGGTAAGAGCCTTGAACATACGTGCACTGGGTAAATTTTCCTGAACAAAACACCAAGATCAAGAGTTGAAAAATGGGACCTCATAAAACTGCAAAGTTTCTGTAAGACAAAGGACACTGTCAATTGGACAAAATGGCAACCTACAGATTGGGAAAAGATCTTTACCAATCCTACATCCTATAGGGGGCTAATATCAAATATATACAAAGAACTCAAGAAATTAGACTCCAAAGAGCCAAATAATGCGATTATAAGATGGGGTAAAGGGCTAAACACAGAATTCTCAGCTGAGGAGTATAGAATGTCTGAGAAGTTGTTTAGTCATCCAGGAAATGGGATTGCAAGCCAGTACAACCACTCTGGAAATCAGTCTGGCAGTTCTTCAAAAAACAGGATATAGTAGTAGCAGAGGACCCAGCTATACCTCTCTTGGGCATATCCCCAAAAGATGCTCCATCATAAAACAAAGACACAAGCTCTACTATGTTCATAGCAGCCTTATTTTTAATAGTCAGAAGTTGGAAAGAACCCAGATGCCCTACAACAGAGAAATGGATACATAAAATGGGGTACATCTGCACAATGGAGTACTAGTCAGCTATCAAAACAATGACTTCATGAAATTCATAGAAAATAGTTGGAACTAGAAAATATCATCCTGTGGAACTGGAAAATATCATCCTGAGTGAGGTAACCCAATCACAGAAAAACACACATGGTATGTACTCATTGATAAGTGGATATTAACCCAAATGCTTGAATTACCCTAGATGCACAGAACACATGAAACTCAAGAAGGATGACCAAAATGCAAATGCTTCACTCCTTCTTTAAAAGGGGAACAAGAATACCCTTTGGAGGGGATAGGGAGGCAAAGGTTAGAACAGAGGCAGAAGGAACACCCATTCAGAGCCTGCCCCACATGTGGCCCATACATGTACAGCCACCAAACTAGGTAAGGTGGATGAAGCAAAGAAGTGCAGGCCAACAGGAACCGGATGTAAATCTCTCCTGAGAGACACAGCCAGAATACAGCAAATACATAGGCGAATGCCAGCAGCAAACCACTGAACTGAGAACGGGACCCCCATTGAAGGAATCAGAGAAAGGACTGGAAGAGCTTGAAGGGGCTTGAGACCCAATATGAACAACAATGCCAACCAACCAGAGCTTCCAGGGACTAAGTCACTACCCAAAGACTATACATGGACTGACCCTGGGCTCCAACCTCATAGGTAGCAATGAATAGCCTAGTAAGAGCACCAGTGGAAGGAGAAGCCCTTGGTCCTGCCAAGACTGAACCCCCAGTGAACGTGATCGTTGGGGGGAGGGTGGTAATGGGGGAAGGATGGGGAGGGGAAGCCAAAATAGAAGGGAAGGGGGAGGGGCTAGGGGGATGTTGGCCCGGAAACCGGGAAGGGGAATAACAACCGAAATGTAAATAAGAAATATTCAAGTTAATAAAGAGATATATATATATATATCATCCTGAGGTAATCCAATCACAAAAAAAAAAACCAAAATCATACATGGTATTCACTCACTGATAAATGTATATTAGCCCAAAAGCTCGAATTACCAAATAGACAATCCATAGACCACATAAAGCTCAAGAAAAACAATTACCAAAGTGAGGATACTTCAGTTCTTCTTAAAAGGGGGAACAAAAATATTCATAGGAGGAAATATGGAGAAAAAGTTTGGACCAGAGACTGAAGAAATGGCCATTTAGGGCCTGCCCCACCTGGGGATCCAGCCCAAACATACATACATACATACATACATACATACATACATACATACATACATACATGTATACATGTATACACACACACACACACACACACACACACACACACACAGCCACCAAACCTAAACAATATAGGTGAAGCCAAGAAGTACATGCTGACAGGAGACTTATATAGCTGTCTCCTGAGAGGTTCAGCCAGAGCAGGCCAAATACAGAGATGAATACTAGCAACAAACCATTGAACGGATAACAGGGTCCCCAACAGAGGAGTCAGAAAAAGGATTGAAGGAAGTAAAAGGGCTTACAACCCCACAAACTACAATACCAACCAACCAGAGCTCCCAGGGACTAAACCACTACACAAAGACTACACATGGACAGACCCATGGCTCCAGCTGCATATGTAGGACAGAATGGCCTTGTTGGGCAACAATAGGAGGAGAAGCCCTTGGTCCTGCCAAGGCTGGACCCCCCATTATAGGGGAATGTCAGAGCAGGAAGGTGAGAAGAGGGATGTTTTAGGAGAAGGAACATCCTTATAAAAGAAGAAGCAAGGGGATGGTATAGGGAGCTTATGGTCAGTAACTGGAAAAGGGAAGAACATTTGAAATGTAAATAAAAAATTTCAATAAAAAATGCTAAAGAAATCAAGCAAATAAAAAATAAAATGTATAATGTGTGTATGTATTTTTTGAAAAAGTAGTGGTTCAAATGTTTCTCTTTGGAAAATAATAACTCAGTTTATCGAAAGTTTCAGAGAACTGAAAACTTTACAGAACAATGTGCACATAAGTAAATGCCCCAATGTTGTGAGTTTGTGGCACCATCCACATGCTGTTGTAAGAGCACTAAGTATTCAGGGACACATAAGTGACCTGTCAAGAAAAGTAAAACCAAAAACAGTTGAAAATACTGTCATTGTGGGAGGGATGAAACAGGAGGCTATACCATTAATAGTCTTCTATACAAAGCTACACACTTGTATTCTTTCAGACCCATAAAAGAGCAAACAGAAATCAGAGCATGCACCAGAAAAAAAAAAAAACTCTGGCACCCATGCTCCTACTAGCAGGGGTGGTATATTGCTCAGAGAACAGAAATCTGGCAAATGATGAACCCTCCCATGGGGTGAGAAGGGTGAGCATAAATATGCTGTGTTCACAGGATCAAGGAACCACCAAGAGACAGCTCAACAGAGTCTGGAATGACAAGGGCAGTGTGCCAACAATCAGGACCCCTCAAAGAATTACTGATCATTAGTGACACAAACCTGAGTGCAGGCAGGAAAGTCTGGGAGTATGAAGTGAAAGGGGGAATCTATAGAGGAAAAGAAGGGGTCAGCAAGAACAAACTGGATCTCTACTTATTATGAGGAATGAAAGAAATACGGAAAAATCAAAGATACAATATTAAGTCATTTGTTTTGATTTTTAAGATACTATGTCATTATAAAGGCACTATTTTTTTCTAAGCTGAAGACTGAACTCACAGCTCCTACATTCTAGACAAGTACTCTGCATGAAGCAACACCACCAGATCTTTTATTCCTCTAGTTTGGTATGTGTTTATCATATGAAATTTTAAAGACAACAGGAAGTATTGTATACAAAAATATCTTGGGAGAAATATGTTTAATTACATGGTACTGCTTTACTATTTATTATCAGGGCTGACAGGTAACTAAAAAGTATATTTGAGAGTGAGTCTAAGAGAGTGGGAGTCAGTGGGAAAGTTCAGGTGCTCGTACTTGCCTTCCACCTTGTTTGAGACAGTGTCTATTAGTTTTCAACCATTGTTTCTATCAGCTATGGCCTGAAAACTTCCTGGAATTTTCTGTGCCCCTGCTCCTACTATACCCTAAGAGCACTGGGAATATAGACATCATGCCACTCTACCCAGCTTAATATTGGTTCCAGTGGGTCAAACTCCAGTTCCTTCTATAGTAGGTATTATACAGACTGAGACATTTCCAAAGTTCTTCTTTTTCTTTGAAAAGATTTTATACTGCTGCCTTTTTCACCTTAAACTCACATCTTTAGCTTAGTATATGTGGTGGTTTGAATTAAAGTGGGTCCCATAGGCTCATATGTTTGCATGTTTATTTCCTAGTTGATGATCTGCTTGAGAGGATTAGGATTCAGGGATATTGCCTTGTTCAACCAGGTATAAACTTGTTGGAGAAGGTCTGTCACTGTCTTGTTCTTATCCTAAGACTATGATGGATGCTAAAATGGAAGAGTTAGATTAATGGCATTGGCAGAGGAGATTCAAGGACAGTCTAGTATTGACTGTGTCATGTAGTTATTATTGATATACGATAAAAACAAAGCAAGTGAGGCAAGGAAAAATACAAAATATACAGTTTGAGTAGAAAAAGACCAATCAGTAAAGGTAACAGAGCTAAGTCCTGTGCTCAAGGAAATAAAGTATTTAAAGACACTATTCTATTTAGTTTGATTCTAAACAGAAAAAAAAGAGGAGTGGAATTTCAGGGCAAGATCCTACCCAGTTAAGTTTTGAACTTATGAAAAGAAATTAAAGGAAAGCTTAAGTAGCACAGAAATCCATCAACAACTGAAAGTTTATGCAAATACAATACAAAAGAGGGCCCAAGTTGCAGCCCCAGCAAGCAGAAGAACTGGCACCTTCAGTTATAGAGTCAAGGATACAGGAAAGGAATTATAGACTCTTACTCCAAGCTTAGGAAAAGCTAATGAGACCAAGCATTTGATGGAGAAGCCTTTTGCATGGAGACCCAGAAGGGTCATTGTGTGAAGCTGTGAAGATGAAGCCTGGATTGTGTTGCAGACCCCAAGATGTTAGAGATGCCAGAGTCACTGGATGCCTGCCGAGGAGAGCTCAAACATGGGATTGAACCAGCCTCAGAGAGAGAAATGTGTGGTAGTCAATGAAGCTAAAAGAAGTTGGACATATTAAGAGCTCTTAGACATCACACATGGAAGATTCAAAATTTGGACTTTGCCCTGATGGGTTTCAGTCTTGCTTTGTTCCAATAGTTCCTTACTATGAGCCCTTTCCTTCCTTTTGGAATGGCGATATATATTTTGTACTGTTGTATGCTGGAAATGTGTGATGTGATTTTTTTATTTTGATTGTACATGGGGTTATAGTTAAGAGATTTCCTTGAACCTCAGAAAAGACATGGACTTTGGACTTTGAAATAGTGTGGACACTATGAAAGACTAAGAAGACATTTAAATTTCGACTGAATGAATTTTAGCATTATGATATATGTATAAGCTTATGGTTGCAGTGGAGTGGAATGTGGTGGTTTGAATGAAAATTGCCTCCATGAGTTCATGTATTTGAATGTTTAGTTCTCAATTGATGAATGGTTTTGGAAGTATTACAAGGATCTAGAGGTAGGCCCTTGTTGAAGTAAATGTGGCAGTGTTTTAAGAGATATGTCTTTGGGTGAGCTCTGAGGTTTCGAAAGCCCACACCAGGCCTCTTTTTGCCTGTAGTATGTGGTTCAGAATGCAAAACTCTCAGCTGTGTTTCTAGTACCAGGTCTATCTGTGTGTAGCCACATTCCTCGCCATTATGATAATGGAGTGACTTTCAGGAACTGTAAGTAAGCCCCTAAATGAATGTTCTCTTTTATAAGAGTTGCCTTGATCATAGTATCTCTTCACAGCAAGAAAACTGTGACTAAGACAGTATAACTTTTGTTATAATACAAACCAAAGGAAAGGAAAAAAATTTTAAAGTAGACGGAATTAATTTCAAAAAAATCTTAAGAGATTAAATGCCCAGAATTTATAGGTATAGTGCACATTCGTAAAGAGCAACGTTCATGAAAATCAGGATTCAAAGAACAAAATAGTTTTATATAAAAGACATTTATTTACAATTGTAAATATTAAAAAACACCTTTTTAAAAAAACTACTGCATTTTATTTTTTAAAATAGTTTCCCATTTGCTGTTTGGTGTGCAGTGTCTAGGGTGTATATATGCACAACTATTCATTTTTCCATTTATTTTTTAATTGGATATACCATATTTGTTCATCCATCATTTGAAGGCCATTTGGATTTTTTCAGGTTCTGGCTACTATTAATAACTCCTATATGAATATTCATGAATATTCATGTGTAAGTTTCATCTTTTTTGCTAGATATGTTAAAATGGATTGTTGACTCCTGAGTTAAGCTGGGAAGAACTGCCAGGCCCTTTAAAAGGCCAGCACTGTTTTTACATCCCCACAGCTGTCTGAAAGCCTAGGTGTCTGTGGATTGGTGTTTCTGTCCTTTCAGTGATGGACATCTCACAAGCTGTGGAGAGCACCTTCTGATTTTGATTTCCATTTCCCTGATATCTAAAGATATTGACTACGTGTTCCCTTGCTGTGATGGACATCTCCAAGCTGTGTAGCCTACCTTGTGCTCTTGACTTGCACTTCCCTGATGTTTAAGGATGTTGATCATTTATTCACTTGTAAATACAAAGGAAATTTTGTGTTTTGTATATATTGTCTCTAGAAAAATGCACAGTCAAAGCTCATACCTATATTTTTTAATTGTATAAAAGTATATGTAACACACAACGGACAATTTCATCTTTCTTTGAGAGTTGATTTCATGACTATTAACTACATTATGGTTAAAATGTTAATATAAAAATGATGGCAAGGTTAACACAGTGTCAGAAGGATTTGTGTTTGAAACCAAGTTTTTATGAATCCTGGTTGGGTATGTGGCCAGCGCAGAATATCAACCCATCTTCAAACTGTCTCATCATTGATTGATTCTCGTTAGTTAGTTTGTTTTTTTCTTTGATTGTTTGGCATTTTTTGAGACAGTGTTTCTTTGAGGATACCCCTAGATGTCCTGAGATTTCTTTGTAGAATAGGCATGTCTCAAACTCATACAGATTAAAGGTGTCTGTCACCACCATCTGAATTATTGATTTATTCTTTTCCTTTATTTATTCTTAATATTATATCTTTGTTATGCCTTAGAAATACTTAAAAACTGTGACTACATATATTCAAAATGAGACAGTAAAATATGAATACATATACTAAAAATGAGAAAAAGTGTTTGCAAAGGTAAGAAGGAATTTCTCACAAATGAGGATCTCAAACCCCAATTTTTTTTTAATCTACACATGAGGGACTGAAAAGATGGCTCAGCAGTTAACAGTGCTTGCAGCTCCTCCAGAGGACTGAGCTTATTACCAGAACTCATATCAGGCAGCTCACAACTGTCAGTTCCAGCTCTGGGGCATCTGATGCCCGCTGCAGATTTCGGTGGGTACCTGCACACATATGTGCACACTCATAAATAAAATAATTTTAGGGTGATATTTCAATTAACTTAAAATATCTGCCAGATACCCTGCTAAATACAGCACCACACTTAGCTCCAATAGGGGAGATGTGAGGCAGCCAGGGAAGCCAGAGTCTAAAGGCATTTGACGGCTCATCCACTCTATATCCTCTAATTTCTGCCAGGCATTATCTGGAAAGGAAGAAACATTTATCCAGTACAGGTCCAAACTGCATTTGCTCAGGACAGACAAGCATTTCTCTGTCTCAAGTAAAACTTAAATTACTTTCTCACTGTAGTATGAAGAAAAATTGCCAAACGCCTTACTGGAGGGAGAGAGTTCTACCTTCTTCTTATCAGGCAGTCTAATGACTGACCTGATTCATCTGTTCCCACTTAGTGAAGCTTTCCCATATTTAGATAGAATTTAGTCATTTTTGGTTTTAAAAAAACACTCATATTTAAAAGGAAAATGTGCACAGTCTGTCAACTATGTTTCCCCTTGAAAACGTATTATCAGTTGACCTGCCAGGTGTCTACCCTTTGCATCACAGAGCCAGATACTGACTGGACACAAGCCAGATCTGACTCAAGTATCAATTTCTCTCCTCCCCCACCCCTCTTCCTTTAAACTTTTATCATTTTTCCCATTTTGTTTGTTTGTTTAGACACTGTTCCTATGTAACCCATGCAAGACTCAAAATCATTATGCAGCACTGGCTGGCCTGGAACTCACAATAATCTTCCTTCCTCACTTTTCCAAAAATTGATATGCATTTCAGGTGTACAACACAACCCCTAGGTCCAGTGTCACTCTCTTCCCTGTGCCCACTCATACCCATCCATGCTCCAAGCCAGGTTCCCGTATCCTAACCCACAGCACATTGTAGCCTATGGCTGTGACATTATTTTTAATGATCTACTATTCTTTATCTTCCCCACCAGATGATACATACAACACAGGAGAATATACAATTTTTCTTCTCAATATAGCTCTAAGGTCTAGCAACGAGATTGGCAGAGGACAGGTTTACAATGATATTGTAAGATAATAAAAATTAGTATGAATGAATATATGTGTGTAAAATGAACAGACATTACAAAAACAAAAGGACAAGTTCTTATTCCTTCAACCTGGCCACTCTGCTCAGCCCTACTCTTATTTCTTGGAGTGCAAAGATGATTTCTTAAAAATCTGTTCATGTAGAGTTGAGCAGCAATCTCTCCTTACCTATAAATGTGCACTCTGAGTCTACAGAACAAATGCACGAATGACAGATACTCACATCTGAGATATTACCACAATTGTGATAAATGTTATTATATGAATTAATTGTGAAAGAGAAAGAAGAGTAATGTTTTTGAAAAAAATGAGTAAAACTACCAAAAGAAAGGAGTCTATGGTTAGACAGAGGGAGAGTACAGCTGAAGGGCCAGAGGCATATGGCTAGCATTAGGAAAAGCAAAGACTAGATGCAATGATATTAGGATGACTAAACGCAAAGTTGCACAGTGACCTCTTTGAGAACAAGGTTTTGTTTCATCTGTTTGAAAAATGCTTCCAACAGAGCTGTTGGTGGCATGTGCTTAGTTCGTGGTGTGTACAGGAGCGTGTGCTTGTGCATTCATGAATAAGTTGTAGAGCAGTGCGATGTGGACTGCAAGTCATATGCCACTTGAATGTTGAGAGATTGGTTCAGTGGGTTGCAAATAGCACTTTAAACAAATGGAAGAAAGTTTTAAAAGCACTCTATTTTCTCTCCTCCCAGCAATTTTTCTCTTCCTATCTTCCAAGCAAGATGTTTTCCACAAATTTCATTTCCTTCATGTGTGTGTGTTGGGGACAGGGGGTGTTTGTTCTTGGCTGGAAGACAAAATATACTTCTACAAATGGAGAAAGTAACACTGATTCTGAAATAAGAACCTAACCAGTATAAGCATTGGGGTTTTTTCTTTCTCTCTCTTTCTCCCTTTCTCTCTCTTTCTTTCTTTATTTCTTTCTTTTCTACATTTATGACAGAACAGCCCAGGTTCAATACAAAGGCTGCATTAGTCTACAAGGTATAAATGTGAAGCAGTAACATAAAATAATAACATATTTATTATAACCTTTAAGTACTGCAAGTGTCTCCTACTCTCATCTACAAATCTCCATCACTCTGAGTTTTATTATGTTGTATCCTAAAGTCAGATTGTAGTGTCTAAAAATAACACTGTACTTGTAAGTCACGGTGAATTTTGAATAGCAGAAACTCATAATACTGATCCTAAACTTTTTGACTAAAGAAAGCCCTTTTAGTCAGTTATCTATTCTCCATCTATAATGTTCCTTCCTCTTGTAGTATTTATTTTTTTATGTACAGTGACGAGAAAAAAAAAAAAGACATCTTGTCAACTCTCATGTGATAAATGACTGAACTTTGTTTCCTCTGATCAAATCCAAAACCCAGTTATTGCTATAGACAAAGGATAAATGGAATTAATAAAGTGAACAGGACAAAATAAAGCCTTTTAAAGATGTTTAAAGATCTCTATGTAATAGAGTATCTAAACTGCAACCTTAGATATCTTGGGTAAATACTTAAAAAGTGACCTTTTGGAAATTAAGTCCTTGTGCCCAGGAACAATTCTTGGGGTTTGGAACATCGTCCCAAAACAACTTTTTCATTCTGCAAAGGAGAAATAAAGCACAGCGATTACAAAAATGTTCAGACTTAAAATATTACCATTTAACATACATGATAAGCATCAGCTCAGTAGGGTCAGATCCACATTTACATTTGAATCCACAAAATGTTCAATAAAATTTTATGAAGACCCTCTCTTATGCTGTGTGCCAAGCTCTGTACTCCCTTACATAAGGTTCGCTTAGAAAATATTTTAAACGGCCACTATATGAAATATGAGAAGTAAGTCCATGGGATATGGTACCACAGCACTCATTCAACTGAAACACAAGGTTGGATTGTGACGCCTTCCCTCCTCACTTGTTTGATAGAGGACTGAAGCTTTTGTACATCTGACATGTGTGAGATCACCCTGTGGTCTGGGTGTCTCGGCAGTGTGGTATGATACCCTCAGAGCCACCAGGGAACTTAAGGCCATTTATCAAACCAGACAGCTTAGAGCTTTCTGAAGCAGTGTGGAATCCCTGGAGCCCTGTGAGGACAGAGTGCTGCCCACTGCCATGATGGAATACATCTGGTTCACAGTGAAACAACTACTTTTGGATCTCATGGTTACACTAACACCTTCTCTCCCAACTGCAGAGCTTAAAGGCCATTTTTACCAAGTCTAGGAGCATACCCTCATGGATTTCCGGTTATCAGTCAGCTAATTCCTGAATGCATATACAAAACTTCTGTTGTTGTTTCTTTTGAAACAGTGTTTCTCTGTGTAGCTCTGGTTGTCCTAGAACTCAGAGATCCATGTGTCTGCCCCCTAGGTGCTAAGATTAGTGAAACACCACTCAGTTTACAGAAAAGCATTTTAAAGCTCAGTTCTGCCTTTAAGTGTACTCTTTCATATCGAGATGAAAAGGGATTTCCTGAAAATGACCTTCCTTTTCTGTCATTTAAATTGCATAGGGAATATATGCAAAAACCTTATTAGTGCATCTATATTTGTTAATATTGTGAGTTAGGGTTTATGTCAGACTTTTAATATATTTAAGTTACAATCTTTATGGCAAAAGCCCTTATCCAAGTGCAATACCTCTGGTGTGAAATTAACAGTGTTCCAAGCAGCAGGACACAAGAGGAAATAATTATCGGTACAATGACATACAGCCCTGCATCATTTTTCTGTTTGGCGATATCATCTGAAAGAGACATAAAACTATTCTGTAAAATCATGTTCAGGACACATTCTAATGCCACACATGTCTACAGTACTTCAAACATAAAGAAACTTGATAAAGGAGAAAAGAGGGGCTGCAGAAGTGGAACAGGGGCTAAGAACCCAAGCTCTCAGTGCTCTTACAGAGGGCTGAGCTCCAGTTTCCAGTAACCGCCGGGCAGCATACAACCATGTGTAACTCTAGTGTCAGGATATCTAATAACTGATTTCCTCTGGCCTCTGAGGTTATCAGGAATGTATTTGTTACACATGCATACACATTCAGGAAAACAGTCATACATGTAAAAATTAAAATAAATATTGTTAAAGGAGAAATGAAAATACAATGTAACCACTCTAATAGTTGTTTTTTCTAGTATTGTACTTGAAGTTAAGTAAAAACATTATTTAGCATGCTTTGCCCCGCTGCTCCATCTTTAAACTTTAGACAGAGCAGCAGTTAAAGCTGCTATGATGAACTGACCATCTGCTTCTGCAGACCCTGCTGCCAGCACCTGCCCATCTCCATCTTTTTAGCTATAGGCACACCTGGATCTTTGTTGCTGAAGGTCTCAGGTTATTTGCATGAGCCATTCTGGCATGATGTTCTTGATACTGCTTCAGCTACCACATTCAAGCCTTGGGGTGTGGCACATGGCACCCCAGCCTACAATGTTCTTCTCTTCTGTACTCAGACTTTGCTCGAGCACTGGAGCCCACAGGAAATCATCTCTATCCTTTCCCTGCCACATTTTAACTTTCTGACACTCACTGGATTTCCCTTCAAAGCATTGACTTGCACCTGGTGCTCTATCTTAAATAATGCATTAAGTGACCATCACTGCCCAGGCAGCGATGAGACTTAAGTTCCACAAAGACAGACTTATGTTCACCACTTGGTCTCCAGGCTAGGGAACATGCTCAACATATATTGTCCAGTAATAAATCAAGATGATTCTAGAAGTCATTAAAATGCTTCGCTTTGAATTCTATTATTGGTTTCTTTGGGTTTAATAACTTAAGAAGTAATAAATATTAAAACATGGGTAAGTGCAGTAATCCAAACAGAAGGTGCCTGCTGAATATAACTATCAAGTTTCCACATCAAAAATAAATAAATAAATAAATAAATAAATAAATAAATAAATTTCCTTGAACTACACAATGACACATGTAGCTCTTCCATGATCCTAACAGGAAGGGATTATCCAGTGGTAGCCTAACTTCTGACAAACCTCAAAGTATACAGTGAAAAGAAGAGTAGAGTAGGGTGAGGGAGTCATCTCAGTAGCAAAAGTATTTGCATGCAAACCCGAAGACCTGAGTTCAACCCCCAGGACCTGGAGTAGAAGGAGAGGAATCCTGGCCTCTACTTGGGTGTGGGTCACTTGTGCAGAGCATCAATACTCCACCTGTATCATACACAAATACATTTTTTAAAAAGAATGTACGTATTTTTTTTTTTACCTTTGGTGAAACCATTAATTGTCTTTGGTTTTCCAACTCCTTCCATAAATACTGGGTAAAGACTAAACTGATATTTCTCAATAGGAATAAAATTATCTGAAAAGAGAAAAAAGTTCATGTAAATTAAGAATAAAACCTATAGAGAAAACTGAAGGCTATTCTGTCTGAACATTAGTCATTATTTAAAGATTGGCTTGATGGCTATCTTAGTTAGAGTTTCCATTGCTATGAAGAGACACCATGATTAAGGCAACTCTGATACATTCAGATTGGGGTTGGCTTACAGGCTCAGAGGTTTAATCCAGTATCATCATAGCAGGAAGCATGGCAGCATGCAGGCAACATTGTGCTGGAGAAGGAGCTGAGAGTTCTGCATCTTGATTTGAAGGAACCAGGACAGACTGGTATCCTCAGGCAGCTAGGAGAAAACCTTCTTCGACAATGGGTGGAACCTGAGCATAGGAGGAGACCTCCAAAGTCCATGCCAACAGTGCCATACTTCCTCCAACAAGGCAATACCTCCTAATAGAAGGGCCAAGCATATTCAAACTACCACATTCCACTGCCTGGTCCCCATAGGCTTGCTCAAACACATGAGTCTACTATGGGGGCCACACCTAAACACAACATAATGCAAAAATACATTTAGCCCACCCTTAAAAATCCCCAAGCTTCCAGAGTCTCATCAATATTTAAAAGTTCAAAGTCCAAAGTTCATGCCATCTCTGAATTGTAATCCCTTATAAAACTGAAATCAAAAAGCAGATCAGATATATCCAACAAATGATAGAACAGGATATACATTACCATTCTAATGTCATAGCGAGGAAATACTGGACAAAAGCAAGACCAAAAACCAGCTAATAAAACTCCAAACTTTACGTCTCCATGTCCGATTTCAAAGCATCCTAAAGCTCTCCAACTGCTTTCATTCTCTGTGGGCAGATCTGCGATTCAGCAGCAACAAGCGTCATTCTTGTAGGCGGTTTCACTCCACGTTAGCAGCTTCTTCTGGCAGGCATGCCACAGCTTTGCCAACTAACACTTTGGAGTCCCCAAGGCAACTTCAACTTTAGAGCTTCTTATTCCAGGATCTTCTGGCCTTTTCCAAAAGGCTTTGGTCACATCTCAACCTCCTCCCTCTGTAGAATTCTAAGATCACGTTGACTGACTCCATTACTGCTGTTCTTGGTGATCACCCCATTGTACTGTCATCTTGAATACACTGGAGTCTTCCACAAAAACTGGGCTTCACCATGTACTGTCATCTTGAATACACTGGAGTCTTCCACAAAAACTGGGCTTCACCAATAGCCTCTCATAGGCTCCCATCATCATGCCAAGACGCAAAATCTTGGATGACCCTTTTGGTCCTAAACTATCAACTGCACCTGAGGCTTCAACTTCACCAATGGCCCTCCCTGGCCTCTCACAGTGCCAAGTCCCAGCTGCTCTCCATGACCCCTTCCTGCCTCCAAAACCAGTACCACCTGGGTGATTCTTATACATGAACAATTCCACGTGCAGCATGAGGTACAACATTGGCTATCTCTGGAACACAGCTTCTTTGCGATCTCAGAAAATACCTTCCCAGAAGATTTCACCTCTGTGATGCTAGTGTCTTCTTAATCACCACTAATTTCCTAGTCCAGATAACCATCAACTGTCCCAGTAACCCCTTCTATTCTTGACTCTAAAGCTAGAGCCTCATGGCCAAGGCTGCAGAGGTCCTCCAGGAGCTGGAACAAACCCTCTTTGTTCTATTACATCATCACCAGTATTCTGTTTTCCAACTCCATCTTTGCCTAAGCTTGGCTGTATTGGAAGTTGCTGTGTAGATAGACTTTGAACTCAGAGATCTGCATGGCTCTGTGTACGAGTTCTGGGATTAAAAGTGAGTACCACCACTCATGGATCTAAGCTTTTCTCTACTTGAAACTTTCTCTGTATCAGGCTGGCCTTGAACTCACAGATATGCTTGCCTATGTCTCCTGAGATTAAAGACATGTACCACCATAGCAGTGTGTAAGCGTTTCATGGCTTCTATTCCTAAAGATCTAGATAAAAAGGCTCTGTTTTCCAGCCTCAAAATCTGGATCACAGGTATGCCCTCCATTTCTGGATTGTAATTATTTCAGACTAAAAGTTCAAATGAAAACAATTACTGGGTAATAATAATGCCTAACATATGTAACTATTCCTTGTTCAACTGCAAACTTATAAACAATAACCTTAGCTGGATCAGATCTTGACCCAACATGGATCCCAGGATAGAGCTCTATTGAACTTCCGGGTGCCCTTTTATTACGTGAACCATATATTTTTTGTTTCCTTTCTAAGCTTGCTATACTTGATTGAAATGCTTCTCATGAAATTAAACCAGAGGACAAAGTCTATGCTGGGCTTTCCTGGGACTTCCTTTGTCAATGCAATTAATCCGAAATTTTTCACCTAAGCCTCAGGCAGACACTTCAAACAAGGACAAAAAGCAGCCACATTATTCACCAAAATATTACAAGAACGGTCTCTAGGCTGCATAATAAAACTCTTCTCTGAAATCTCTACAGCCAGACCTCCAGAATTCAAATCACTTTCTGCACCACTGCCTTCCATACACTTACTAAACTGGCCCATTATGCTCCCCTTAAAGCATTCTACTGCTTTCCAAAGTCCCCAAATCCACATTCCTCCAAACAAAAACATGGTCAGACCTACCACAGCAATACTATAATCCCTGATACAAACTTCTGTTTTAGTTAGGGTTTTCATTGCTATGAAGAGACATCGTGACCAAGGCAACTCTTATAAAGGCAAACATTTTCTTGGGGCCAGCTTACAGTTTCAGAGGTTTAAACCAGTATCATCATAGCAGGAAGCATGGGTGCATGCAGGCAAACATTGTGCTGGAGTAGGAGATGAGATCTTCTGCATCTTGATTTGAAGGTAACCAGGAGAGACTATCGGCTCAGGCAGTGAGGAGAAAGCTCTCTTCCACAATGGGTGGAGCCTCAGTATAGGAAGAGACCTCCAAGACCCAACCACACAGTGACGCCCTTTGTCCAACAAAGCAACAATTCCCAATTCTACCACTCCATATGGGCCAAGCCTATTCAAATAACGACAATGGCTAAAAGAATTTCAAAAATAACCTAAGCACTCCAAAGTTTGCCTGTAATGATCTTTGTTTTAAATTTTAAGTTTTCAAAACTCCTAAGACTTGTTTTCCAAGGACATGCTCCAGTTAGAGCCAATTTGTTCAAGTTCAAGGAACATTTTCTGTTGTTCCTGAATTTTCTACTCTAGGATAACATGTTCTCCCTTCTCCTATCATCCTCAAAGTAGGGAAGATTTTCTTCCTATGTGAATTTAACTTACTTAGTTTTCCCATTGAATGTAGTCTGCAAAGGTCATACAATGAATGGCATGAAGACAAAGAATTCTCTTGTGCTGTCTTGGGATCTAAACACATGGTACATGACAATTCCCACAGCAATGTTCAAAACAGATCTGACAGTGATTGTCATTGATACTAACGATGGGAGGACAGCAGCCCACAAATGGCAGAGCTCTGAGAGGTCTACATTCATCATTCCTCTGATTTATAGTATAAAGTAACTACCAACAGCACTGACCGTAAATGTGTTTCCATGCCTATAATTTAGAAACAAATTTAGCCTGAAAATAAATTGTAGGTGTTGAGTGTAAAAGGGAAGTGTGGGTCATCTAGATTGTGTAAGTAAGCAACCCCCGGCCTCCCTACTTAATCCTGCACAGTTCTGTCGGGCTCTGTCTAGAGCTGTTGCTGTCCTAGACGCTTACCTCTCAAAGAAACTGGCCGCTCTTGGAGAGATAACTCTGACCTAGGTCAGCATGTGCAAAGTCCTCGGACTTCCAGCCTAGCCCTCCCAGTCACTGCTTAGTGACATTATAATTGGGTACTGAGTTGGTAAGAAATTTATCATTAGACCTTTTAAGATATTAAAACGTAAGACAAAAGCAACATGAGCGCAACTAAATACCCTATGTACACTTATAAAAGGTTATATGATTGTCCCATTCTGACAGAACGAGTTGGGGAGAAGGTTTAGAACACCTGATTGCATCTGTGTAAAACATAAAAGAAAAATGCTCACAGAAATACAGCAAACATTCTGACCAGGCAAGAAGATTATAATTCAGTTGGAAGGTTGTCATCCTTATTTGAGGTTGTCATTAAATGCTTTATTATCAGAATTGCCAGTCTACAGTGTCATACTAATTAATTAAAAGCACAGTACACATACCATGGATATAATACTTGTTAACATTCGAAGGGATTCTAAGCCACTTCATTCCATCATCATCATTAAGGTTCTTCCATTCAATAACCAGGTATAACAGACTATAATCATCAGGTGACAGTGTCCAGGAAAGGATGACACAGCTGCTGCTCAGGGGATAAGCACTGAGTGACTGCACAGCATTCACTGAGGGGAAGAGAAGGAATTTATTTTAAATTCGAGATAAATGAAAATGTACTACCTGCATTGAGAAACAACCCAGAGGGATGAAGGAAGAGGCAGACAATGGATACAAATGGCACGGAGATCACACAAGCATAATGCGGGAGTCTATGATAATGGAGAAGAAAAGCGATTCTACCCAAATCTAAAAATACAAGTTTGATAGGGTCAAAATTGTTCTCAGCTGGAATCCCACACAAGTCTATTAACCATACTCTCTTATTCCCACATGCTCTTCTCTCCCACTGGTGAATGACACTTTCAAATACTGTCCTTAGTAGAGTCATTCAGAAATCCTTGGTGGATTTCCACATCTGAGAAGCACAGGCTCTGTCTCAATCCGTTCTCTGATGAGTGTGTTTTTCTATGCAGAAGTCACCCTTGTTTTGCTTCATTTTTTCTGAGCTGTGAAAACCTGACAAAGTGTACGTCTACTGGAAGCTAAGACTTCTCCACCCCAAACCCATGGGAGGAAACTTAGTTCCCAATCAAGAGCATCCCCTCAAGATGCTCTGTTTTCTCTGTCCTGATTCCAAGATCAATTCCTGGTGATTTTCTTTCAAAAAAAAAAAAACATATTCCTGTCCAGGCATGTTGGCACGTGCTTTCTATCCACCTCTGACAGGATATACAAGCAGGTCTTTATGAGTTTAAGGCTGGACTTGTCTACATAGTGAGTTCTGGGCCAGCCAGAGCTATGTGATGACATCCTATCTCAATCTATAGGACCTACATAAAGGTAGAAGGTGAAATCAATTCTACTACCTCCATAGACATGCTGTGGTATTTTTTCCCAAAAATACACACCACAATGTACACACAGAAAGATATGTAGCAAAGTGCTAATTAAAAATAATAAATTATCTTTATAAATGTAGACTATGCCCTATACTTTAAAAAGGAGATACAATGTATTCAACATATTCAAACAAGAATTGAAAGACTGGCATTTTAAAAGGCTAGAAGCTTGGCAGAGATACCAGAAATGACTACTTTCTATTTAAAATTATATTTTCAACACACAATCCAGATTAGAAGCTACTATTGGGAGTGGCTCTTCAGCCAGGAAGGAAGTCCAGCAGATAAGCACACTATCATCTACCCTAACAGCCTCAGTTAAATTTCCTAGGATCTACTTATTTGAAGGAGACAACTAACACCCACAAGTTGTCCTTGACCTCCAAATACATACTCTGTCTTATGCATCCACCCAAGATTAGTTTTACAATATATATTTTTTTAAAGAAAGCATCAATGCTCACAATAATCAAATGTACTAACATTGCTAAAGGTGAGATGTTCACCTACTCACATCAAATAAAGTCCATAATAGTTTCCAAGTCTCAGGAATTAATTTGAGTCCATATAGCCTATCATACTATTAAAAATATATATAGTATTTTATATATAGGTAAAAACTTTAAATACACTACATGCAAATATATACCACAGTATATATAGTAGTATATATAAAAAACTATATGTATCAAATAGTTTACATAGAAAATGCTCAATATTCTAATTTTTAGAGAGTGTAGTCCATCTTTGTTACTTCAAAGAGTTTAAGTATTATATTTACTAGAATGTTCTATTGCTGATAACACCATTTCAGAAATCTTGTCCAGATAAACATATTTCTTTACAATATATTGTTCACGCAGAGAAAGTGTAGAAGTGGATCTTGGACCACTCATAAGTTAGATAAGAAGCTCTGTGCAATCAAAACAATCATCCACCATGATCAAGTAGGCTTCATCCCAGGCATGAAGGGATGGTTTAATATACGGAAAACCATCAACGTGATCCATTATATAAACAAACTGAAAGAACAAAACCACATGATCATTTCATTAGATGCTGAGAAAGCATTTGACAAAATTCAACACCCCTTCATGATAAAAGTCCTGGAAAGAATAGGAATCCAAGGCCCATACCTAAACATAGTAAAAGCCATATACAGCAAACCAGTGGCTAACATTAAACTAAATGGAGAGAAACTTGAAGCAATCCCACTAAAATCAGGGACTAGACAAGGCTGCCCACTCTCTCCCTACTTATTCAATATAGTTCTTGAAGTTCTAGCCAGAGCAATCAGACAACAAAAGGAGGTCAAGGGGATACAGATCGGAAAAGAAGAAGTCAAAATATCACTATTTGCAGATGATATGATAGTATATTTAAGTGATCCCAAAAGTTCCACCAGAGAACTACTAAAGCTGATAAACAACTTCAGCAAAGTGGCTGGGTATAAAATTAACTCAAATAAATCAGTAGCCTTCCTCTACACAAAAGAGAAACAAGCCGAGAAAAAATTAGGGAACGACACCCTTCATAATAGACCCAAATAATATAAAGTACCTCGGTGTGACTTTAACCAAGCAAGTAAAAGATTTGTACAACAAGAACTTCAAGACTCTGAAGAAAGAAATTGAAGAAGACCTCAGAAGATGGAAAGATCTCCCATGCTCATGGATTGGCAGGATTAATATAGTAAAAATGGCCATTTTACCAAAAGCGATCTACAGATTCAATGCAATCCCCATCAAAATACCAATCCAATTCTTCAAAGAGTTAGACAGAACAATTTGCAAATTCATCTGGAATAACAAAAAACCCAGGATAGCTAAAACTATCCTCAACAATAAAAAGGACTTCAGGGGAATCGCTATCCCTGAACTCAAGCAGTATTACAGAGCAATAGTGATAAAAACTGCATGGTATTGGTACAGAGACAGACAGATAGACCAATGGAATAGAATTGAAGACCCAGAAATGAACCCACACACCTATGGTCACTTGATTTTTTGACAAAGGGCCAAAACCATCCAATGGAAAAAGATAGCATTTTCAGCAAATGGTGCTGGTTCAACTGGAGGTCAGCATGTAGAAGAATGCAGATCGATCCATGCTTATCACCCTGTACAAAGCTTAAGTCCAAGTGGATCAAGGACCTCCACATCAAACCAGATACACTCAAACTAATAGAAGAAAAACTAGGGAAGCATCTGGAACACATGGGCACTGGAAAAATTTCCTGAACAAAACACCAATGGCTTATGCTCTAAGATCAAGAATCGACAAATGGGATCTCATAAAACTACAAAGCTTCTGTAAGGCAAAGGACACTGTGGTTAGGACAAAACGGCAACCAACAGATTGGGAAAAGATCTTTACCAATCCTACAACAGATAGAGGCCTTATATCCAAAATATACAAAGAACTCAAAAAGTTAGACCGCAGGGAGACAAATAACCCTATTAAAAAATGGGGTTCAGAGCTAAACAAAGAATTCACAGCTGAGGAATGCCGAATGGCTGAGAAACACCTAAAGAAATGTTCAACATCTTTAGTCATCAGGGAAATGCAAATCAAAACAACCCTGAGATTTCACCTCACACCAGTGAGAATGGCTAAGATCAAAAACTCAGGTGACAGCAAATGCTGGCGAGGATCGGAGAAAGAGGAACACTCCTCCATTGTTGGTGGGGTTGCAGACTGGTACAACCATTCTGGAAATCAGTCTGGAGGTTCCTCAGAAAATTGGACATTGAACTGCCTGAGGATCCAGCTATACCTCTCTTGGGCATATACCCAAAAGATGCCCCAACATATAAAAAGACACGTGCTCCACTATGTTCATCGCAGCCTTATTTATAATAGCCAGAAGCTGGAAAGAACCCAGATGCCCTTCAACAGAGGAATGGATACAGAAAATGTGGTACATCTACACAATGGAATATTACTCAGCTATCAAAAACAACGACTTTATGAAATTCGTAGGCAAATGGTTGGAACTGGAAAATATCATCCTGAGTGAGCTAACCCAATCACAGAAAGACATACATGGTATGCACTCACTGATAAGTGGCTATTAGCCCAAATGCTTGAATTACCCTAGATGCCTAGAACAAATGAAACTCAAGACGGATGATCAAAATGTGAAGGCTTCACTCCTTCTTTAAAAGGGAACAAGAATACCCTTGGCAGGGGAAGAGAGGCAAAGATTAAAACAGAGACTGAAGGAACACCCATTCAGAGCCACCCCACATGTGGCCCATACATATACAGCCACCCAATTAGACAAGATGGATGAACAAAAGAAGTGCAGACCGACAGGAGCCGGATGTAGATCTCTCCTGAGAGACACAGCCAGAATACAGCAAATACAGAGGCGAATGCCAGCAGCAAACCACTGAACTGAGAATAGGACCCCCGTTGAAGGAATCAGAGAAAGAACTGGAAGAGCTTGAAGGGGCTCGAGACCCCATATGTACAACAATGCCAAGTAACCAGAGCTTCCAGGGACTAAGCCACTACCTAAAGACTATACATGGACTGACCCTGGACTCTGACCTCATAGGTAGCAATGAATATCCTAGTAAGAGCACCAGTGGAAGGGAAGCCCTGGGTCCTGCTAAGACTGAACCCCAGTGAACTAGACTGTCGGGGGAGGCGGCAATGGGGGAGGGTGGGGAGGGGAACACCCATAAGGAAGGGGGGAGGGAAGGGATGTTTGCCCGGAAACAGGGAAAGGGAATAACAAACAAAATGTATAAAAAAAATACTCAAGTTAATAATAAAAAAAAAAAAAAAAAAAGCTCTGTGCAGAGGTTACATAGTAAAAGGGGGGTGTCCAACCCACCTGATACGTCTGTAGTGCAATCTGTACACCTAAGGTTCAGGAAAAATCACAGAAGACAAGAAAGAAAGACCGTAGGAGCCAGAGGCCCAGGATGTCTGTTGTTGACAGTGGCCCCTAAACATGAACTCTAAACAATATGGCTGCCTGAACAAGACCAGCATAAATGGCAACAGCGGTTGACATACCAATATGACAGAGGAAATTCCATATGGTCCCATCACTAGATGAAGAGCTACAGGGAATCAGTGTCTGTTGAGAGAGAGGAAGACTTGGTCTCCTCCACAGATGAGTTCCCTCACAGATTGACTAATCCCAAGCAGCCAACCTTGAACACATGTACAGACATATGAGCAGAGCTAAATTGACGGAGTAAGTTATATCATATGTGTGTATAATATTCAGTAAATAAAGAAGTCATGAATTTTGTTGGAGGTTCATGAGAGGAGCTGGAGGAGGGGGGCAAGAATGATAGAGATATACTGCTGTAGAAGAATAGCCATTCCAGCAGGTCACATCACAATTTAATAGTGTCGCTGAAACCATGAACAAGAGGATTCTACGTGAACCACCATAAGAATAAATAAATTGACTGGAGTGGTCAACTACTCCTCAACATCTCTTACCTTTACTCATGGGCCATGAGAACGTAAGGTTAAAATTCACAAGGGAGGCACCGATGGAATTGATGGCCAGAACTGTAACAGTGTGTGCTGATTCTGCCCACAGGAAAGTGAGATTGGTCTGATTTCCCACATCTTGTGACCATGTCCCATTGTGAGCAGTACGATGCTTCACCACATACCTCCTCACACTACACAGTGAGTCATTTTTCATCAGGGGCTGTAGGAAACACAAGATTTAATTAACGCAGGGACCCCAGTGTCTATACCAGAACTCATGGAATTCTTATTACACATTCCCACCAGGAAACAGGAGTTAGACCAGGCCAGGAACTGCCCAATCTAGTGCCAAGGCACTGGGGGAGAAGGGGAGAGTCAAAATGTACAATGCAGTAGGCTTGAGCACAGCTAGCAGTCATCCAGCACATTGAAATTAGTTTTCCTTCCTTGACTACTTTTCTTCAAATCCAGAGCCTAATTCCCTTAAAGGCAGTGAAGCAAAATGCGATTAGGACACTAGAAATATTACAAAATACATAGGAAATGTTAAGGCTCTCCACTCTAATCATAGAGTAAAAAGGAAGTCTCTTCATCTAACAAGCAAGTAAAGGAACTGCTTAGATTCTGTGAAGAACCAAGGAAGCTCAGGTGTCACGACCATTTCATCAACCAAGGTAGCTCAGATGTCACCACCATTTCGTGAACCCAAGTAAATCTGCCACCGTTCCCCCAGAAGGTGCTTGGAACGTGATCCAAAACAGGAAAAAAAAAGGAACCTTGAAGGTTAACAAATAGCAGAGGCTATTTGTGGGCCCTAGGCATTTCCATGTCATATATCTATATCTATATCTATACCTATATCTATATCTATATCTATATCTATATCTATATCTATATCTATATCTATATCTATATCTATATCTATATCTAATACCTATACCTATACCTATACTTATACCTATACCTATACCTATACCTATACCTATACCTATAGAAATTATTCTGTGTGAGGAAAAATTCCTGCATAGAACACATACCAGCTCCAATCCTGTTTGCTAATTCTGAAGAGTCTAATAATACTCTTCACTTCAAATGTTTACCTTTTCCTATTGCAGATAAAATTAAATGCTGCCAATCCTTCAGAAAGTTTCCACAAACTGAATTGTATAACACAGACTAGAACAAGTATCTCTGAGTTAGAAGTCGCAGACACTCTCATACAGATACATGTAACCTGTGTGGTTGGGACCCTGTCTGTGGTAGGGTAGAAGTAAGGTGTAAGCATCCATCATAAGAGAAAAAGTCTATGAGGAAACAGCAGTTTGATTTTACCTGAAAAGCCCATGTCATTTTGATGTGCTCATGTTTATTTTTGCAACCATTAGTCAAAAATGTTAAAGATATTACAAGATGCTTCATGGATCATCAATACATTTACTGCCCCAACCCTTAAATGAGCAATTCTCTCAAGTCCTAATTTCTTTTACAGAATAATGGTGTTAGAAAGATTCCTTCCTCCAGGACTGTCTTAACATTTAGGCCCTCTCAGCTTACAAAACCAAGTGTTATATGCATGTATACTGGCCTCTCTACATACAAATATCTCTAAGGATTTCTGTAAGAAGCCACCTAGGCTTAATATGGGTTTATGTTCATCTCTAACTCCAATTGATGATTACAAGAATTTTGGCTGACATGTTTGCTACTCTGGAGCTTCCTGAGCTAGCAGGGAAAGCCATAGGCTCACTTCTATTCATCTTCCTGATTCTTCCATTCTAAAATAGACATATACTGATGAAATAACTATTAGTCTATATCCCTGGAAGAATGTACCACTGGAAAAAGTATCTGTATAGTATCTTCTATCTTACACACTTCACACACTTCAGACTCATTTCCAAAGTTAATTAAGCCTTTTTCATTGCCACCCTCAGTGAGATAATTTCACGCACTTATGATACTAACCTAGTCACAATCTGTATTACACACTCTCAAATCCACCAATCTCTGAGTTTTCTTAATTATGTATTTTAAGGTTTAATCATTGATCCATGAAATTTTTGGTTTGGGCAAATATGTAGAGTCACATGCCTACCATTTCAGTTTTCCACAGAAGAGTCTCACTTTGGAATAATAATTATGAGGGTAGTGGTCTGAATAACTCTCATGCAAGTATCCATGTTGAGAGATTTCAACCCACTCAGGGAAGGAGCTGTGAGCATGATGCTCCAGCAAGACTACATTTAACTTGCAAGGTGACTGCACAAGTTTTTCATTTCTATTAGCAATAAACCAAGTTTCTTGCTGTTCTGTATTCTCAATCAGCAATCTGCAATATCTTTAAAAATAATTAGCCATTCTGATAGATGTCGAATTGTACCCTATTGCTGTTTTACTTTATAAATCCCCAATAATGACAAGCAGTCTTGAGAAACCTATTGTCCCTTTATTTCTTACCTGTGGGTCTACTTTGGTTAGAATTCTATTCAGATATTCGGCTCACATTTTGGTTGAGCTATAGATTTTCTTATTATTGAAGCTGAAGCATCGTCGTTGCAATGAACTTTTTATTCTCTTGACCATCTTTCCAAGGTCAGCATTTACTTTAATAAAGTTCAACTTACTAACATTGAAAGGAGTGTTGGAGAGATTGTGAGAATAAATCATTTTGCCAACAAGCCTGATGGCTTGAGTTTGATCACCAGGAGCCACATGCTGAAGAGAAAGAACCAATTTTTGTAAGTTGTCTTCTCTCTGACCCCACACATGTGTCAGAGGTATGCAAGTGTCCACATAGCACACAATAAATGGACAAATAAATGAATGTAAAAACTGTTGCCTGGTATTTTAGGTTTGTTTTTTTGTTTTGTTTTGTTTTAAATAATAACTCCAAAGATGGGGATGTGTCAGAGACAAGGCTCAATTCAAAGAGTTTCTATAACTAGAGTAGGAAAACTGTGAAAATGTAATAAAATAGTTCAGACTGGGTATACCTAAATCTGGTATCCTAGATTGTGTGCTGCAACCCAAAATTCATAAAGTTCTAGCATGATGTCCAAGAAGTTTCAGATCTCAGAGCATTTTGAATTGCAAAATTCAAATGCTTAATTAAAAATGTTTTACTGGTAAAGAATAAACAAATATTCCAAAATCCAAACCCTCAAAAATTGGAAGTATTTCTGAAAAAAAACCCAATCCATCTTAAACCAAATACATAATTCAATATTCAGTCCTCATTGGCATAAATATTTGGATAAATAAATATGATGCACCACAGATTCAGCCATGAAAAAGAATTCTAAGTCATTTTCATAGATTCTCTATTCACGGGCAAACTCTTCAGCAGCAGTTTGTCACAGTGACTTCATTCCAAAGAGTACATTACAGAAAGGGAGAGAGTCACTGTACAGTGACAGGCTGCACCATCCCCAAAGCCACCTCAGCTAGAGTCATATCAGCTCAGCTGTCCTCAGATGATATGTAGCTTTATTCTAGCAACAAAACATTGCTTTAAAAATGTGGATTTTTCACCAAAACCCCTATGTGGGAATCTAATCAGGAGCTAACATCAGAATATTTGGGAGAAATTATACAAAATGCCAGCTTGCCTGGAATCAGTTATGAACTTAAATTACAATGATCTCAAGTATATTAATGTTAGGTGTAGAGAAAACAAAATATGGAGATTTGACAAAATTCTTCATGTTCATAGCAATTTTCCTTTAGGTCTAAAACTATCCTAAAAGTTTCATATATAAAAATGTCAGAGAAATTGTTTTTATTTATTTTTTAAATTACATTTATTTATTTGTTTGTGTGTGTGTGTGTGTGTGTGTGTGTGTGTGTGTATGGCATGGCACTCATGTGGAGGTCAAAGGACAACTTGGGAGTCAGTTCTTCCCTTCCTCCATTTAGGTCCTAGAGATCAAATTGAGGCCATCATATTTGATGATGTCTTTACTCCCTGAGCCATCTTGCCAGAAGTTCGGAACTTGTTTTTTTATTAAAAAAAAAAAAAAAAGTATGCAGACACTTACCTTGTAGCTGTGTAAAATACTGAGTCCATAGAATACATACCCTTAGAAAAATCTTACTCCAGTTTTAGAACTTAAATTAGTGAACTAACATGGTTTGGCTCTCGAATATCTCCCCCACAGCCATATGTTTAACATGCTTACCACTAGGAGCAGTCAGGGTCAGGACCCTTCAGGCTTCTGCATGTGCTGAAAGTTGGCCAGTTGCCAGGAACCCCTACACACCTGAGAGCAGAGGTAAGACCAACTTTTCTGCTACAAATGACCTACCTGGTGGCCCCAGGACACACAAAGGCAGACGTCCTCTGAGACAGGGCACTTCAGGTTTTGGGCTGTTCCCGGAACTGATCTGAACTGATCCCACAGCTCCCTATACCCAAATGCCATGGGGGGAGAGAGCTGAACTCCCAGAAGTATGGACAATCCTGCAACATCAGGATAGACCACCACATCTGTCCATTTCTGCCCAATTCTTCCCACATTCCTGGTCCAAGAAGAAATCATATAGTGCCTCTGAATACAGGATGATAGGAGCAGTCAGCAGCAGGAAGCAGCTGGTTTCTAGCTGGGCCCAAGAACTGAACGGAACCAGTCATAGCTCCCTTCATGCAAATCCTGTTGGGGCAGAGAGGTGGACCTGCAGAAGTGCAGACACTCCTGAGAAACCAGAGGCAATAAAAACTTTCTGACCACATTCCTAACCCAAGAATAAATAGTGCCATTCCTGACCCTAGTGCCATCTGTGACCCCTGGGCACAAGAACCTAGGAGCAGTCAGGGGCAGTGCCGAGAGCTGAAGATAGAAATAATCCCATGCATACTATCATATCAACATGCACTAAGATGGGTCATCAATAATGAATGAAATAATTCATTATTCTTTCAACATTATTCTTTATTCAACAATAATGAAAGAAAGCCCACATATACATAGAAGTTGAACAATGCTCTACTCAATGACAACTTGGTCAAGGAAGAAATAAAGAAAGAAATTAAAGACTTCTTAGAATTTAATGAAAATGAAGATACAACACTCCCAAACTTATGGGACACAATGAAAGCGGTACTAAGAAGAAAACTCACAGCTCTGAGTGCCTGCAAAAAGAAACAGGAGTGAGCATATGTCAGCAGCTTGCCAGCACACCTAAGCTCTAGAACAAAAAGAAATAAATAAACCCAAGAGGAGTAGAAGGCAGGAAATAATCAAACTCAGGGCTAAAATCAACCAAGTAGAAATGAAAAAGGCTATACAAAGAATCGACAAAACCAGGAGCTGGTTCTTTGAGAAAATCAACAAGATAGTTAAACCCTTAGCCAGAGTAGCCAAAGGTCACAGAGAGTATACCCAAATTAACAAAATCAGAAATGACAAGGGAGACATAACAAAAGAAGCTGAAGAAATTAAAAAAATCATCAGATCCTACTACAAAACCTATACTCAACAAAACTGGAATATCTGGAGGAAATGGACAATTTTCTAGACAGATACCAGGTACCAAATTAAATCAGGAACAAATAAACCATTTAAACAACCCCATAACTCCTAAAGAAATAGAAGCAATTATTAAGTCTCCCAACCAAAAAGAGCCCAGGTCCAGATGGGTTCAGTGCAGAATTCTATCAGACCTTCATAGAAGACTTCATACCAATACTGTTCAAACAATTCCACAAAATAGAAACAGATGGAGCACTACCAAACCCTTCTATGAAGCCACAATTACTCTTATACCAAAACCACACAGAGACCCAACAAAAAAGAGAACCTCAGACCAATTTCCCTTATGAATATTGATGCAAAAATACTCAAAAAAATTGTTGTAAACCGAGTCCAAGAACACATCAAAATGATCATCCTTCATGTTCAAGTAGGCTTCATCCCAGGGATGCAGGCATGGTTAAATATATGAAAATCCATAAATGTAATGGACCATAAAAACAAATTCAAAGATAAGAACCACATGGTCATTTCATTAGATGCTGAGAAAGCATTTGACAAAGGTCAATACCCCTTCATGATAAAAGTCCTGGAAAGATCAGGAATTCAAGGTCCATATCTGAACATACTTAAAGCAATATACAGCAAAACAGTAGCCACCATCAAACTAAATGGAAAGAAACTTGAAACAATCCCACTAGAATCAGGGACTAGACAAGGCTGCCCATTCTCTCCCTACTTATTCAATATAGTACTCGAAGTCCTAGCCAGAGCAATCAGACAGAGAAAGGAGGTTAAAGGGATACAGATTGGAAGGGAAGAAATCAAAATTTCACTATTTGCAGATGATATGAAAGTGTACTTAAGTGACCCCAAAATTTTCACCAGAGAACTACTTAACCTGATAAACAACTTAAGCAAAGGGTTGGGGTATAAAATTAACAAAAACAAATCAGTAGCCTTCCTCTACTCAAAGGATAAACAGGATGAGAAAGAAATTAAGGATATGACACCGTTTACAATAGTCCCAAATTTCATAAAATATCTTGGTGTGACTTTAACCAAGCAAGTGAAAGATCTGTATGACAAGAACTTCAAATCTCTGAAGAAAGAAATTGAGGAAGATCTCAGAAGATGGAAAGATCTTCCATGCTCATGGATTAGCAGGATTAATGTATTAAAGATGGCTATTTTGCCCAAAGCAATCTGCAGATTCAATGAAATCTCCATCAAAATTCCTACTCAATTCTTTATAGAGATAGAAAGAGCAATTTACAAATTCATCTGAAATAACAAAAAACCCAGGATAGCAAAAACTATACTCAACAATAAAAGAACTTCTGGGAGAATCACCATCCATGACTTCAAGCAGTATTACAGAGCAATAGTCATAAAAATTGTATGGTATTGGTACAAAGACAGGCAGATACATGAGTGGAACAGAATTTAAGACCCAGAAATGAACCCACACACCTATAGCCAATTGATCCTTGATAAAGGAGCCAAAACTACCCAATGGAAGAAAGATAGCATTTATAACAAATGGTACTGGTTCAACTGGCAGTCAGGATGTAGAAGAATGCAAATTGATTCATTCTTATCACCATGTACTAAGCTTAAGTCCAAGTGGATCGAGGATTTCCACATCAAACCAGATACACTCAAACTAATAGAAGAAAAAGTGGGGAAGAGGCTCAAATACATGGTCACTGGGGAAATTTTCCTGAACAAAACAGCAATGGCCTATGCTCTAGATCAAGAATCGTCAAATGGGACCTCATAAAACTGCAACACATTTGTAAAGCAAAAGACACTGTCACGAGGACGAAATGGCAACCAACAGATTGGGAAAAGATCTTTACCAATCCTACATCTGATACGGAGCTAATAACCAAAATATACAAAGAAGTTAGACAACAGAGAGCCAAATAAGCCTATTAAAATTGGGGTACAGAGTTACACAAAACATTCTCAGCTGAAACATTCTCAGGCCAAAAAGCACCTAAAGAAATGTTCAACATCTTAGTCATCAGCAAAATGCTAATCAAAACAACCCTGAGATTCCACCTCACACCAGTCAGAATGGCTAAGATCAAAAACTCAAGTGACAGCAGATGTTGGTGAGGATGTGGAGAAAGAGGAACTCTCCTCCATTGTTGGTGGGATTGCAAACTGGTACAACCACTCTGGAAATCAGTCTGGAGCTTCCTCAGAACATTGGACATTCTACTACCTGAGGACACAGCTATACCTCTCTTGGGCATATGCCCAAAAGATGCTCCAACATACAATGAAGACACATGCTCCACTATGTTCATAGCAGCCTTATTTATAGTAGCCAGAAGCTGGAAAGAACCCATATGCTCTTCAACAGAGGAATGGATTCAAAAAATGTGGTACATCTACACAATGGAGTACTACTCAGCTATCAAAAACAATGACTTCATGAAATTCCTAGGCAAATGAAATGAACCAGAAAATATCATCCTGAGTGAGGTTACTCAATCACAGGAAAACACACTTGGTATATACTCATTGATAAGTGGATATTAGCCAAAAAAGCTCAAATTACCCAAGATGTAATCCACAGACCACAGGAAGCTCAAGAAGAAGAATTGCAAAAATGCAGATGCTCCCACTCCTTCTTAAAAGGGAGAAAAAAATATCCATAGGAGGGAATATGGAAGCAAAATTTAGAGCAGCAACTCAACAATGGCCATTCAAAGCCTGAACTACATGTGGCCTAAATATATATACAGCCACCAAAACTAGATAAGATTGATGAAGCTAGAAAATGCATGCTGAAAGGGACTGGATAGAGATCTCTCCTGAGAGACATATCCAGAGCATGTCCAATACAGAGGTCAATGCTAGCAGCAAACCACCTAACTGAGTACAGGACCCCCTTGGGGGAAATAGAAGAAGGATTGAAAGAGTTGAAGGAGCTTGCAACCCCATAAAAACAACAATGCCAACCAACCAGAGCTTCCAGGGACTAAACCACTAACAAAAGACTACACATGGACTGACCCAGGGCTCCAAGTGCATATGTAGCAGAGAATAGCCTTGTTGGGGCACCAGTGGAAGGGAAAGCCCTTGGTCCTGCCAAGGGTTGGACCTCCAGTGCAGGGGAATGTAAGGGAGGTGGATGGGGGAAACACCCATATGGGGGAGGGGGTAAGGATGAGGGCTTATGGCGGGAAACTGGGAAAGGGAATACCATTTGAAATGTAAGTAAAGAAATATATCTAATACAAACAATTTTTAAAGATAAGGAAAGAATTCGAGGCCCATACCTAAACATAGTAAAAGCCATATACAGCAAACCAGTAGCTAACATTAAACTAAATGGGGAGAAACTTGAAGCAATCCTACTGAAATCAGGGACTAGACAAGGCTGCCCACTCTCTCCCAACTTACTCAATATAGTTCTTGAAATTCTAGCCAGAGCAATCAGACAACAAAAGGAGATCAAAGGGATACAGATTGGAAAAGAAGAAGTCAAAATATCACTATTTGCAGATGATATGATAGTATATTTAAGTGATCCAAAAGTTCCATCGGAGAACTACTAAACCTGATAAACACCTTCAGCAAAGTGGCTGGGTATAAAATTAACTCAAATAAATTAGTAGCCTTCCTCTACATGGACTGGCTCCAACCTCATAGGTAGCAATGAATAGCCTAGTAAGAGCACCAGTGGAAGGGGAAGCCCTTGGTCCTGCCAAGACTGAACCCCCAGTGAATGTGATTGTTGGGGGAAGGGCAGTAATGGGGGAAGGATGGGGAGGTGAACACCCATAGAGAAGGGAGGGGGAGGGGTTGGGGGATGTTGGCACAGAAACCGGGAAAGGGAATAACAATCGAAATGGAAATAAGAAATACCCAAGTTAATAAAGATGAAAAAATAATTTTGTAACATTGGTAACAGGAAAAAAATAAAAGCCTTATGTGCATAGGGAAAAAATGAAAATAAAATCAAAATAAAAATCCACCAAGATGAACTCTCAATCCTAAATATCTATGCTCCAAATGCAAGGGCACCTACATTCATAAAATAAACGTTACTAAAGCTCAAAGTACACACTGTACCTCACACAATAATAGTAGCAGATGTCAACATGCCACTCTCACCAGTGAAGAGATAATGGAAACAGAAATCAAGTAGAGACATAGAGAAACTAACAGAAGTTATGAACCAAATAGACTTAACAGATATTTAGAGAATATTTCATCCTAAAACAAAAGAATATAACTTCTTCTCAACACCTCAGCAATTTCTCCAAAATTGACCATATAGTTGTTACAAAACAGGCCTCAACAGATACAACAAGATTGAAATAATCCCATGCATCCTATCAGATCACCATCAACTAATGCTGGTCTTCAATAACAAACAAACAAACAAACAAAAAAAAACAAAACAAAACAAAAAAACGGTCAGAAAGCCCACATATACATGGAAGTTGAACAATGCTCTACTCTATGGTATCTTGGTCAAGGAAGAAATAAAGAAAGAAATTAAAGACTTTTTAGAATTTAGTGAAAATGAAGGCATAGCATATTCAAACTTATGGGACACAATGAAAGAAGTGCTAAGAAGTAAACTCATAGTTCTGAGTGCCTCCAATAAGAAACAGAAGACAGCATACATTAGCAGATTGACAGCACATCTAAAAGATCTAGAACAAAAAGAAGCAAATAAACCCAAGAGGAGTATAAAGTAGAAAATAATCAAACTTAGGGCTGAAATCAACCAAGTAGAAACAAAAAGGACTATACAAAGAATCATCAAAACCAGGAGCTGGTTCTTTGAGAAAATCAACAAGACAGATAAACCCTTAGCCAGACTAACCAGAGGGCACAGAGAAATTAAAAAATCATAAATAAAAATGGAGATATAACAACAGAATCTGAGTAAATTTGAAAAATCATCAGAACCTACTACAAAAGCCTATATTCAACAAAACTGGAAAATTTGGAGGAAATGAACAATTTTCTAGACAAATACAAGGTACCAAAGTTAAAACAGGATCAGATAAACCATGATAACAACCCCATAACTCCTAAAGAAACTGAAGAAATTATTAAAAGTCTCCCAATCAAAAAGAGTCCAGGATCAGATAGGGCAGAATTCTATCAGACCTTCATAGAAGACCTCATATCAATACTGGCCAAACTATTCCACAAAATTGAAACAGATGGAGCGCTACCCAATTCCTTCCATGAAGCTACAATTATGCTTATGCCTAAGCCACACAAAGACCCAACAAAGAAAGAGAATTTCAGACCTATTTCCCTTATCAATATTGACGCAAAAATATTCAGTGAAATCCTGGCAAATCGAAACCAACAACATATCAAAGTGATCATCATTATCAAGTAGGTTTCATCCCAAGGATGTAGGAATGGTTCAATATATAAAAATCCATCAACGTAATCCACTATATAAACAAGCTCAAATCAAAAAACCACATGATCATTTCATTAGATGCTGAGAAAGCATTTGACAAAATTCAACATCCCTTCATGATAAAAGTCCTGGAAAGATCAGGAATTCAAGGCCCATACCTAAACATAGTAAAAGCCATATACAGCAAATCAGTAGCAAACATTAAACTAAATGGAGAGTAATTTGAAGTAATTCCACTAAAATCAGGGATGAGACAAGGCTGACCACTCTCTCACTACTTATTCAGTATAGTACTTGAAGTCCTAGCCAGAGCAATCAGACAACAAAAGGAGGTCAAAGGATACAAATTGGAAAGGAAGAAGTCAAAATATCACTATTTGCAGATGGTATACTATACTTACATGATCCCAAAAGTTCCACCAGAGAACTACTAAGCCTGATAAACAACTTCGGCAGAGTGGCTGGGTATAAAATTAACTCAAACAAATCAGTAGCCTTCCTCTAATCAAAGGATAAACAGGCTGAGATAGAAATTAGTGAAATGACACCCTTCACAATAGTCCCAAATAATATAAAATACCTCGGTATGACTCTAACCAAACAAGTGAAAGATCTGTATGACAAGAACTTCAAGTCTCTGAAGAAAGAAATTGAAGATTTCAGAAGATGGAAAGACCTCCCATGCTCACGGATTAAATGATTAATATAATACAAATGGCCATTTTGCCAAAAGCAATGTACAGATCCAATGCAATCACCATCAAAATTCCATCTCACTTTTTTATAGAGTTAGAAAGAGCAATTTCTAAGTTCATTTGGAATAACAAAAAATCCAGGATAGCAAAAACTATATTCAACAACGAAAGAACTTCTGGGGCATCACCATCCCTGACCTCAAGCAATATTACAGAGCAATAGTGATAAACACTGCATGGTGTTCTCTTGATGAAGCTAAGAAGTGCATGCTGACAGGAACCAAATATAGATCTTTCCTGAGAGACACAGCCAGAAAATGTCAAATACATAGGCGAAATCTAGCAGCAAACCACTGAACTCAGAACAAGACCCCCATTGGAGGAATTAGAGAAAGGATTGAAAGAGCTGAAGGGGTTTGCAACCCCATAAGAACAACAATGCCAACGAACTAGAGCTCCCAAGGACTAAACCACTACCCAAAGACTATATATTGACTGACCCATGGCTCCAGCTGCATATGTAGCAGAGGATGGCCTTGCTGACCAATGGAAAGAGAAGCCCTTGGTCCTGCCCAGGTTAGAACCTCAATGTAGTGTATTGCGGGGGTTTGGGGGGCGGGATAAGCAGGGTTGGATGGGGAGGGGAACACCCTTATAGAAGAAGGAGAGGGGGAGGATATAAAGGGCTTATGGACAGGAAACTGGGAAAGGGAATAACATTTGAAATGTAAATAAAGAAATATCCAATAAAAAAAACTATATACTATTGGTACCAAGACAGGCAAGTAGATAGGTGGAATAGAATTGAAGACTGAGAAATGAACCCACATTCCTATGGTCACTTGATCTTTGACAAAGGAGCTAAAACCATCCAATGGAAAAAAGATAGCATTTTCAACAAATAGTGCTAGTTCAACTGGAGGTCAGCATGTAGAAATATGCAAATTGACCCATCTTTTTCACCCGTACAAAGCTTAAGTCCAAGTGGATCAAGGACCTCCACATCAAACCAGATACACTCAAACTAATAGAAGAAAAAGTGGGGAACAGTCTTGATCACATGGGCACTGGGAAATTTTCCTGAACAAAACACCAATGGCTTATGCTCTAAGATCAAGAATCAACAAATGGGACCTCATAAAACTGCAAAGCTTCTGTAAGGTAAAGGACAATGTCATTAGGACAAAACAGCAATCAACAGATAGGGAAAAGATCTTTGCCAATACTGCATCTGATAGAGGGCTTATATCCAAAATATACAAAGAACTCAAGAAGTTAGACTCCAGAGAATCAAATAACCTTATTTAAAAAATGGGGTACAGCACTAAACAAAGAATTGTCAGCTGATGAATATCAAATGGCTGAGAGGTACATAAGGAAATGATCAACATCCTTAGTCATCAGGGAAATGCAAATCATAACAACTCTGATATCCCACCTCACACCAGTCAGAATGGCTAAGATCAAAAACTTAGGCAACAACAGATGCTGGTGAGGATGTGGAGAAAGAAGAACACTGCTCCACTGTTGGTGGGATTGCAAACTGATACAACCACTCTGGAAATCAGTCTGGAGCTTCCTCAGAACATTGGATATTCCACTACCTGAGGACCCAACTATACCTCTCTTGGGCATATACCCAAAATATGCTCCAACATATAACAAAGACACATGCTCCACAATGTTCATAGCAGCCTTATTTATAATAGCCAGAAGCTGGAAAGAACCCAGATGCCCCTCAACAGAGGAATGGATACAGAAAATGTGGTACATCTACACAATGGATGAGTACTACTCAGTTATCAAAAATAATGACTTCATCAAATTCATAGGAAAATGGATGGAACTAGAAAATATCATCTTGAGTGAGGTAACCCAATCACAGAAAAACACACATGGTATGCACTCACTGATAAGTGTATGTTAGCCCAAAGGCTCAAATTACCCAAGATGCAATCCACAGACCACAGGAAGCTCAAGAAGGATGACAAAAATTCAGCTGCTCCCACTCCTTCTTAAAAGGGGGAACAAAAATATTGATAGGAGGGTAACTGGAGGCAAAGTTTAGAGCAGAGACTGAAAGAATTCAGAGCCTGTCCCACATGTGGCATATATATATATATATATATATATATATATATATATATATATATATATATATATATAAACTTGATAAGGTT
The DNA here is from genome assembly GCF_011064425.1 of Rattus rattus. Lineage (NCBI taxonomy): Eukaryota > Metazoa > Chordata > Mammalia > Rodentia > Muridae > Rattus > Rattus rattus. The sequence goes on from NC_046154.1 coordinate 52,792,267, forward strand.
TATGAAGCTAAGAAGTGCATGCTGACAGGAACCAGATATAGATGTCTCCTGAAAGACACAGCCAGAGCATGTCCAATACAGAGGTCAATGCTAGCAGTAAACCATTGAACTGAGAACAGGACCCCTGTTGGAGAAATTGGAGAAAGAATTGAAAGAGTTGACGTGGCTTGCAATACCATAAGAACAACAGTGCCAACCAACCAGAGCTCCTAGGGACTAACCACTATCCAAAGACTATACATGGACGGGCCCAGGGCTCCAGCTGCATATGTAGCAGAGAATAGCCTTGTTGGGCACCAATGGAAGGAGAAGCCCTTGGTCCTCCCAAGGTTGGACCCCCCCAGTATAGGGGAATGTCAGGGGGTGAGAAGGGGGGTTGATAGGGAGAGGAACACCCTTATAAAAGAAGGAGAGGGGAATGGGATAGGGGGCTCATGTCTAGGAAACCGAGAAAGGAAGTAACATTTGAAATGTAAATTTAAAAATATCCAATAAAAATAAAAGTATAAATAAATTAAAAAATGCCTACCACCAATGGGAAGAGATAAAAACTTTAGACCATAGTGGAAAAGAATACAGACATTAGAGGAATCCCTCAAAGGGGAGTGTCAGAGTTCTTCTCTGTTTTCTTTCTCTCTCTCAAGTCCCTGATGCCATTGGGTGGGGATGTTGTTTGCTCCCATCATAATGGTCCCAAAGTGGCACCAACAAAAAACATGGAGCTTTGAAACCCTAAGCCAAGATAAACCATTCTTCCTTACAAGCTATTTATCACAGGTAGTGATGCAACATGTAATTAACACAGGAACCATTATCACTTAAATACTACTCATGTTAGGAAACCAAAGGAACACAAAACAGAACATGAGCTACTGAAGGATAGATAGTCCATCCAAGAAAAAGGCATTCAAGTACTTTGAGAGTCAGCAGGTTAGTTAGGGTGCTATCCCTGTCTTCAGATCAACCCTGAGGAACCTATACCATTCTATTCTCCAATAACATATTCCCCAGTGGCCATTTAAATTTCAGTTAATTAAGTAAAAAACGAAATTTTAGATTTTTACATCACACTGGACACAACTTAAGCCAAAAAGCCACAGATGGCCGCCATGTTGGAAAAAGCACACACAAACTGTTCTTGCCATTACAGAAAGTTCCATCAGGCAACATCACTGAGGAAACATGGGAGCCAGGCATAAGGAAAGAGTGAGAACTATCTGGAAAGAAAAGCCATTGTTCTGTTCAAGGGCATGATGGGATTATGAGGAAGGAGGTTGACTGTAGACTGGTGCATGGGGCAGTTTTTATAGCTATGAGGACAAAGATTAAAAATGAAAATAAAGAAAAGCTACCTAGATTCTGTTCATGGCTGACCCTAGCAATGGCTGAGCAATGTCACTGTCTATCCCTCAATATCTAACAAATACCACTGCCAATTAATATCAGTTTCAAGCGAAAAGGTCAAAGTGGAGACCATTTAGAAATTGCATTACCATGTCAACAAGATCATATAGTAACTAGAATTACAAACTAAGCATACACAAACTCTTAAATAGCCCAATTTTTATATGGGGATTGGTCTTAGATCAGGAAATCATTTTAAAACATGTATTAACTTCCTCTTGGAGAGAGAAATTCATTTCAGATTTATATAATAAACACAGCATTGCCTACCTCATGTATAGTATTCCTAAATTGGTCTTCAGCTTGATGTCTACTAATGAGATTATTTACTTGGGATAGAAATCAGCTCTTTAGGAGAATGATTACCTTAGCATTTCCAAATTGATCATCCACCATTATGGAAAACACTCAGCCTATGCCATCACATAGGTCAAATACTCTCTTACATCTTCGGAAAAGCTATGTTTACATTGTTCAGCATTCAACTGACTGAAATCCAATCCTGGACTTAAAACAACACTAGTTATCACTTAGTAATCTTAATCCTGATAGAGATGACAAGTGTGAAGCCCAAAGAGTTCAAGACTTTGCCAAAATTACAATGACACAATTATAATTGAACTGAGAAAATAATAAAGGCTCCTGACAATGTCAACACTCCAGATAGTTAGCTCTGATAACCACATCCCCAAACTGCATTAAAACATAAGATCTGGGATCATTTGTGAGATAAACAATGACAGGGCTATGAACCAAGTATAGACAAACCTAAGTTTAGAAGAAAATAAAAGGTAGAAATTGGAAATACCTTCCAAAGCAAGGTGACATTTCTCTCCTTTTTAGTAATATCCCCATCCATTATTCTCCAGAATTCAGGCCCTCTCATAGGAACTGCAAAATAACAAGAAGCTGGAGTTGGACGCATGTTCTCAGGAGGAATGTTTTCAGTCATGTTTGAAGCAAATGCTTCTGCATTCTCAAGAAAGTTTAACAAATGTTCACAGACCTTTTACATCCATGACAAGCGTGTAGGCTGGACTGCTCCAATTACTCCAATACCCTAGTCCATCCAACCGCCGGCAGCGAACCTGTACCACATAGACCGCACAGAGATCTGACACTGGCAGGCTGGCCGACTTTGATTTTGCATCAAATACCTCGTGCGTCTATAAAGGAAGTCACACTGTCAACATACCTGCCTCCTGTGGGTCCTGAAGTGCGCTTTCATTTTAAACCTTAACAACATTCCGAACTTAAGACCGAGGAATGTATTTTCCCACTTCAGAAATCACGAAGTTAGGCTAATCAAAGGAACAGAACACTGCCTCCCACATCAGTTCATTCATTCCCTTGTGAACAGGCTGCCCTTGCAAGGTCAGTGCCAAACTTGCTCTCACCCCACTGCTAAGCCTTGTCCTCTGGGCCTCTCTCCACCACCAAGACAAGAATTCTAGCGTGATGGTCAGACAGGGCTCTCTCTAGAAAATCAAGTGGATAAGACTCAAATGCACTGCAACAAGGTCATTGTGCTAATGGTGTAATCAGGATTTCTTGTATTTCCAGATTTAGCAAGCTGCTGCTGCAAAACTAACACAGTTCCCCATATGCACACTCAAACACTGATTGTTCAATAAAAGTAGCCTCTATCAAAATGCCCATGCATACACATACTGAGAGCCATCAGAATACCTTAAGAGAAATATGGTCTCAAAAAAAAAATGAGTGCGGGCAAAAAGGATGAAATATGGCAAATGTTTTTTTCAAAACAGCCTCCTCCAAACATTTAATGTCACAAAGTACATCTGTACACTAGAAAGGTACAGTGAGGCAGGGTTTCCTCAGCCTATTTAACCATGCAGTCTCTTTTTCACAGACATTTCGTTGGGAAAACATCCTGTCAAGAATCCTTCAGGAAATGCCGGCTCACGACATTTTGTTCTTTACAAAGATTAAAGTTTGACAGTCTACGTAATGAAAGTGACTACACACACAGTAGAGGACAGTACACTCTCTCTTTGTGTGCCAGGAACAATGCTAAGATGCTATTGCATGTTTAGCTCTCTGCAGCTGTGATACCTGCATAAGACATACATAGGTTGGTCACAGAAGGGAGAAGGGCTCACAAGGCCCCCAGCTCTCCCCGAGGATTTTGCCACTGCTGGGTAAGATGAGACTTTTTCATTGGTGATACAGCTAACCATGGTCCTGTGGGAAAAACCTTCTTACCAAAGATGTAGAATGACAACTGGCTAGTGAGAGGAAAGGGACCAGTGGTAGGGGAACAAGCGGTGGTAAGAAAGGGTGAATATGATCAAAATACAGTATATGGATGAAAATATCATAATAAAATCCATTATTAAGTATGATTAATAGATGCTCTTAAAACACTTAAATAGCATCTAGTAGTCCTGGGACTTGAAAGGCTAAGCAGCAGGAATACGAAAGTTCTAGGCCAGTTTGAGCTGCACAGTGACTTTGAGGTTAGCCTGGGCTAAGAGAAAGACACCAATTTACAGAGAGAGAAAGAAAATCAATTTGAAATAAAAGGTACCTTCCACTGCATTTCTTTTCCATTTAAGCCATATCGAATCTGGAACTGAAGGTTATTCTCTGGAAAGACTGGCTTTTCCCAAGATACTTTCAATAATCCAGTGTTTATAGTAATCTCTGCTTTTACATTAGATGGAGGTAGTGGTTTTACTAAAAAATTAAAAAACATAATATTAAGTAATAGTAATTTAAATATCCTTTTTAAAGTCTAGTCTTTTCTGTGGGTCACATCCCATAAATGGAGTAATGGGTTCTGCTGCCATAGCAACATGTTAAATTGCTTAAGTACTGTATTCTCACACTAGCTGGTAAGGAACTTTTTCTCCAGAGGGCATGTCCTCCTATCTCAGATCCCATCATATCCCTTCCACAGCTGCCAAGAGTCAGAATCTAATAGGTTAACAAGAGGTAGAGCCCAAGGTCTCTAGGATGATGGCCAGAATACTCCTCTTCTTCGCTTATTTTGATGGGTACCTCTGCCACTGGCACATCCAACCAGAGATAGCCCTTGACTGGAATATGAAGTACACAACTCTAGCAGCTGAAAGGAAATAGAATCCATAAATTGAAAAGTCCCAATTAGGCCCATGTACAGGCATTGTACAGAGAAGTTAGGAAAGGCTTCTATAGACATTCCTGGCCTACCCACTCAATCCGGTGACTCCCTCAAGCTCTGTAAGTCAGCACAGCATTGACTCATAGGAAACAAAGAAGACCTGCACTGCACATGAATGTTCACCATCATTCCTCCAAGTCTCACTTCTGAAAACAACCATTGTACACAAAGGGCAGTCTCTTGTTTGAACAGTAGATTTTGGTCACTAAAGAAACCAACACTAGTACTTTAGATCATCCACGATAAAACGCCTCAAATTTGTCATTGGTATGTAGTTTCTTATGATCATTAAAGTCCTCACAGTTCATTAAAGTATTCATCTCCAAGCCAGGAAGATGATAAAATGTTTATCCCTAGAAAAGGCCATTGTTTTCCAAGAAAGGAAATGTCAAGCATTTGAGACTGTGTAAGAATTAATTCTTTGGTTGTGCCTCAATGGATCACATGGATAGATTCAGTGCCTGCCAAGCACTGCCAGTGTAGTATCTACACTGGCCAGAGTTGTGCACACATCGGGGGAGTATGATGGATGATACATAATGTTTTCCTGCCTAATCCAAGTTTTAAAGTCTAGGAAGAAGGGCACAGAGGTTTATATCCTAAAACTTTATTTCCACATTGCTTTCTTCCTAAGGCAAGATGAGTCCAATTTAAACTGTTTTAGTTTTGGAAAGCAAAACACCCAGTGTTATTCAGATAGCATGTTGTTGATTCCATGTTGTATGTGAATGTTCATGGCCCTTTATTACCCTGGAACGCTGGGTAACAGAAATGTACCAAGTGTAGTAAAAACACAGTGGAATGGTGCAAAGGAAAAGATAATCAATTAAGTAGGCATCTTTATCAAAAATCAGATCTAGTAGTTAAAATACATTCATCCTATAGTTAACAAAATCTAGATTCTATTTCAAATATGTGCTGACCAATTTTTTTAAAAAATCATGAAAAATTATAGATTTTTTGGCATAATTTCCTAAAAAATAATGTATAGCAATAAAATAAATAACCAAAAGTCAGTCATTTCTCAAATATTCTGTAATAACTTTGGAAAAATGTGTTAAATGTCTCAAAGATGCTTTGAATCCTTTGATCTCAAGATACCTTTTGAAACTTGCGAGTAAGATTACAGATCTCACCAGCTGCATCAATTTTCTTCACTTCCTTTAGCGATTTTAAATGTTTCTTACCCAGCATTTTACCCATTAAAGTCTTGAAGCCTTTAGATTATCAAATAAAACTTCCAGAATAAAATAGCAAATTCTTGCAGAACTACACTAGAAACCTTACAAAATTGCTTTCAGTGACACCACGCAACTCACCAAGTGCTATATGAATCTATTACCCATATTTATAAACAAACAAGCTATGAACTATATTAAAAAATAATTCAAAATGGTAATAAAAACTCAAAACTAGAAAGCTTCTAAGGCCAATCATCTTCTCAACTACTCCATAAACAGAAACTTTTTTCTTCAAAATATAGTACAATTAGAAAATGACATCCAAATCTAAGGAAAATACATAACACAGTTTGACGTACCTACAGAGTCAGGAAGGACACATGTTGGTGGAGAGTCAAGTGAACCTAAAGAATGGTTGATCCTGATCCACATTGTATAGCCAGATAATAGAAAGATTGGCTGGAAAACACATTCATAAAAGCCATCTCTCTGTAAGACGCAGTTTTTGAGCTCTGACGTAGGACGAATAGATGGATTATCGGGACAGTACAGGCTGCGCCTTAAAAGATATATTTTTTTAAAGTAGCCAGTTAATATGTAGTATTGATTTTAAAAAAAAAAAAGACATTCAGAATTCAGATTTGTTGTTTGACAGACATCATTTTCTCTGTCTAAAAAGTGATGCTGTTGTTAGGCCCTCTTGAGCTCCAAGCCCTAGCTAGATCTTAGCCTTTCCACAAAAAGTGACTATAAAAAACACTGCGAGGGAGGTGGTGAAGGACAGATGTGAGAAGAGTTGACAAGAAGGTAAATTAGGCACAGAGTCACAGAACTGTGGTGGTTATACTAGTGCAAGATCTCAGCCTTTCTAACGCTGAGACTCTCACGCCATTCCTCAGGCTGTGCTGAACCCCCAACCTTCCTACTGCTGTGACCCTGTAACACAGTTCCTCAGGCTGTGCTGAACCCCAACCTTCCTACTGCTGTGACCCTGTAACACAGTTCCTCAGGCTGTGCAGAACCCCAACCTTCCTACTGCTGCGACCCTGTAACACAGTTCCTCATGCTGTGCTGAACCCCAACCTTCCTACTGCTGCGACCCTGTAACACAGTTCCTCATGCTGTGCTGAACCCCAACCTTCCTACTGCTGCGACCCTGTAACACAGTTCCTCATGCTGTGCTGAACCCCAACCTTCCTACTGCTGCGACCCTGTAACACAGTTCCTCATGCTGTGCTGAACCCCAACCATAAGATGACTTTTGGTGCTACTTCATAACTGCGTTCATGTGAGGATCAGGATTGGTATTGTTTTCATTACATCAGTTTGGACTAGACAGTATTCAAGCCCTGCCAGTCAAGCCAAATATTGAGGTCAATTACATTCTCCATTTCTGTTGGGATTTAACACACTGTTTAAAGCAAGAACAAAATAAATAAATAAACAAACAAACAAACAAACCTGCTTTCCCTCCACCCCAGGAGTTCCCCCCAGTCCTATTTTTAATCTTTACTTCAATAATTATGTCACTGATGCAAGCCTCTGGTGTGTTGGTTCTCAACCTGTGGGTCACAAACCTCTATGTCCAAAAAATAAATAAATAAATAAAAATAAAATAAAAAAAGAAATCACTCATTTTCTTTTTTCATTTTTTTTACTCACTTCATTTTTCATATTTAAACTCATTTTCTCAGAAATGAAAATTCTTTAAACATTAAGAGTCATAAGCAAACCCGACCTACTTCCTCACAGCACACAAAGCTTTTCTTCTCTTAGAAACAGCCCTTCTGTCACTATTTGCTCTGAAAATGGTATTCAGATGACTAAAGCCATCTCTACAGGGATGAAACGGAGAAGGAAAAAGAAAGCTAAAACACTAAAATCGTTTCTCATTTACCATCTTTGTAATATCTTCTTCTCAAGCATGTGTGTGTGTGTGTGTGTGTGTATGTGTGTGTGTGTGTACATTCGAGTACATGTGTGTGTTCAGATAATTAATTAATGATTGGTGAGGAATACAATGACAGAAGGATGTGTAATCATCAGTGTGCAGCACAATAGCAGTGTGGAAACACAGTGGCAAAGGTCTAATCCTGAATGGTTGGCTTCATCATCATGACAGTAGTAACCATTTATTGATTGCTCATATGGGAGAATGTTTTCTAGGAGGAGTCATATTACTTAATTACATCCAAATGAAATGTCATTAATTTCGCCCAAAAGCATATAAACCCTACCATTCTCTGCATTTTACAGACAGGGAAATTAGCACTTGGGAGGTTCAGGAACGCATTAAGGATTTGTAGTTGGTGATGTGGTGATTCCGTGAATGTCCGGATGGTGAATGAGCTGTGGGGCTTGTAAATGGTTTTCTGCAGACACATGTTGGCATGTGAAAATGCACGGGAAGGCATAGATAATTAAAATGGCCAATCGCAGACTTCCAATTGGTATTAAAAACACTCAGAGCATATAGGATGAAGGCACTGATTTTTCCCATCTAAGAAATGCAAAAATTGACATTTTTATTCCAATACCACAGAGGAATTAACTCAGAGCGTGAGGCACAGAGCTCAGATCACAGGATTGAAGAGAAGGGATATATTTTCTGGGTTGAAAATTTTAAACTTTAAGAATAAGTGGGTGCCTTATACAAACTGAAATTCTCCAATTTAAGTATCAGAGTCTAGAATACAAGAGCAGCAAATATACTGGACAACTACTGTGAGAGGCTTTGCAAACAAGGATGTGTGTGCCTTCTTTATACCAGTGGGACATCGTTTAGGACACACCTGTGTCCAGACAAGGGGGGATGCTATTCAGAGATGTCTTAAATTATTTTTGAGCAAAGAAAGGTAAAAGGTAAATGAGCGCAAATTTCTCTTTAATAGAACCCATTACCCCTATTAACGATGGCTTGCTATCTTACTTCAGTCACTTCATTCTAAAAAAAAGCAAGACCAGTCAGACAGTCACATCCTGTAGAAGCTTGTTCCTGTCTGTTCTCTTCTAATACTGACCTTTAGCTGGATGAAGTTAAGCTTATTAAAACAGTGCACAGCCAACCTTAGCCTATTCTCTGGGTCAAAATGCATTGCATATGAAATAACTCCCTTGCACGTCACTCAAGAGTCAAAACGCAATTCCCGAATTTGGTTAGTAAACATGATAATATGAAGTTAAAGCAAAATACATCTTGTAAGCCTCAGGTATAAATGTTTTCAAAGATTGTAATTTATGAAATTCCTCACAATCTTTCTAATGAGTTATATTCAAACTTCTGCTCAGGGAGAAAAATGGACCAGATGTCTGCTATAGCAATAGAGTAACAGAAAATTTAACCATGTCACGCCCAGAGAAAAACAGAAGAAGCAAATGCAATACACACCTGTGATACCTCATCTGCACAGTGCTTCCCACTAGTGATTGGATTGTGCTGGGTGACCATCTGCAAGTCATTTTAGTTAAGTACCCGTCAGTTTCACATGATATATTGATATTGACATCTATTTAAAACACATTAAAATATTAATATAAAGTAAAAACACCAAAAATCATGAAAAAAAAAACATTTTCCTCACATCTTTAGTGGGACTCTAACGCAGTCCGTGCTAACAAGTGATCTAATAGGACAGAGTGGATGAGGCCTTGGGACGCTTACCGATCACATATAATTCAGCGTAGCGGTGATGGCACGCCTGCTCATTGCAGCAGTACACTGCATCGTAGGCAAACTTCCCTCGAGGTCTGGTGGCTTTCAGGTTGGAGAAAGTGACTTTGCTAATGTGGTCACTCACAGTGTTGTACTGTGTCTCGGGGATCTTCTCGGCTAGATTCATCCACCAAACTATTTGTTTTGAGGAGATAGTCTGGTTCTCATTTTTGTAGATGCAGCGAAAGGAAGCATTGGATCCAACACTCGTCAGAATTTTGGGTGGAAAATACATGACATCTGTAACAAGGAAAGAACGGTGGGTGTGCAGATGGAAAGAGAAACCACCATGGGAGCAGTCTTACCACAAGAAAAAGATTCCCACATCCTGGTTACCCTGCCGAAATCAAATCCATACACGAAGAGCCTTGCTGCTGCTGTGGGCGGCCCCTTAGAGCTGCAGGAACCCCTGCTCTCAAATGAACAGAGCCCCTGTAAGAAGCACAACAAAGCTTCCAAACACGTAGCTTATTCTTTGCAACGATGTCTTAGCAACTGTCATCTTCCAAGCGACATGCAAAATTAACTAAGTGACGCATCATATGCTTGCACAGTAATCCATTTTCCACCAGACTATTAAAAGTGAATGTACACGTGCAGGCACACACAGAAAAATAAGTAAGTGAATAAAGAGAGAGAAAAGGAGGACAGTGAAGATGGCTTAGCAGGTAAAGGTGCTTGCCACCAAGCCTGATGATCTGAGTTCAATCCATAGGACTGACATGATAGAATGCGAGAATTGACCCCTACGAGTTGTCCCAGGACCTCAACATGGGGGCCATGGCACATGTATAAATTCAAAACAAATGCAATTTTAAAATTTCAAGAGAATTGGTAAAACATAACGTGTGTTTGGGTTTGTTTTGTTTTTTGTTTTTTGTTTTTTTTTAACATGTATTTATTTTACGTACGTGAGTACACTGTTGCTATCTTCAGACGTACCAGAAGAGGGCATCAGATTCCATTATAGACGAGCCACTATATGGTTGTGAGAAATGGAACTCCGGGACCTCTGCAAGAGCAGAGCCATCTCCCCAGGCCATATGGAGCATGCATTCTTAGCACAGGCCTGCTGATTTCTCTTTAAAGAGAAAACGCAGAGCCTGCTTACACAGACTGTGATTCAGCACATATTACTGACCATTACATCAGCACAGTAGATGATAGTGTAAACAGAAATATTTGGGGGAGCTACGTGAGTGGACAAGTTTTTGTTCCTACTGCAAGGGCCAGTGTTTTAGTTTCTTATATGGGGAGTTTCTTTCTCTTAACCCTCACCTACCAGCAGCTGAGTCATCTGAGTTTAGCAGGCAGCATCATGGTTGAGACCCTAAATGTCTCTAAAGGCTCATAAGCTGAAGGCTGGGACACCAGCCTATGCGGCTACTGGGAACTACGAGAGCCTCATGGGGGACAGTGTAGTGCAAGGAGTCAGGTCACTGGGAGTGTGACTGAGACCCCAGCTCCTTCATCTCTCTTTGCTTCGAACAAACTTTCTCTCCTACAGTCACCCATTGCTGACGGACTATGTTGTCACAGGCTCAAAGCAACAAGGTCACGATTAAAACCTAAAATATGAGCCAAAATAAAATTTTCATCTTTTAAAATCAATTTGGGAGAGGAGGTAATTTTGACTGGACAGTGGGTATTTACTTATGTTTTGTTCGTTGTTGTTGTTGTTGCTGTTGTTGTTGTTGTTGTTTTTGGAATATGTTTCTGTTTGAATGTTTGAAGGCTAGAGATACACTAGAGTGATAAATAAAAGTCTAACTATTCTAAGTCACATGACTGGCTATTGCACGAGCAAACAGACCAACAAAGGTGTGTGCATGTGTGTGCTTTGTAAAATAATTTGACGATATTATATGAGAATGCAAAACATGAGCTGGCATTTGAAAAAAAACAAATTTAAACTTGCAGATATTGACATACATTGTAAAGAAGAACAGAACCAGAAACATATCCACCTAAAGACCTAAACTGAATGAGATCAAATATTGATCAAAAATGCAGCAAATCAACCAGTATATTCTATGGAGTTTCTAGAAAAGCATTCATATTCAGCTCTGAACCCTAGCAAACTTTGAAAAACAGCACTGATTCTTTTAGCATTGCTTCTTTTTTAATGAAGGAGTTTTAATTTTTAACTATGAAATTAAACAACAACAACAGCAAAAAGCTTTCTACATTTCCACATTGCCCCATGGAATAATAAAGACAAACTATTGGAGTAGGGGCCTTCTATTCCCTGTGTACAGCTTCCCCCTTCCTTCCCCACCTGGCCCCATACTCCACACAGAAGCCTCCACCTGAGATATTGTCATTTCCATCCCCCTCCCAAGTGACTCATAGACCAGAGCTGGTCAGGAAGACCAGATCGTACTATAATCAGCATCCTTAGGAAACAATCAACAAGTTCAACACTCAGTATCACTCCCTCTCACAATCTCATGTTGCAACAAGCAATTAGTGTCTACCTTCCTGTAGCAGGAATTGGGGATGGGGAACCTCTACGTGAACGTCAGGGGCTGTACAGTCACAAAAGCATCTCTTGCAGGAGGACCTAATTGAGGACTGCTTGAGAGACCAAGGATTGCTGGTGCAGACAATGCCAGCCAATCGTGAACTGCTGTTTAGAAGAGATGCGTTCTTGGGAGCAATAGGGGAGTGGGCGGAAGTGTTGAGCAGTGCTCAGATGAGCTTGCTGCAGCTTGCTCACCTGCCCCTGGAGTCTGTGTCTTTGACTCTTGTGCCACCTCACCTCCAACCCCCAAGGGCAGGGCAGGGTCAGTATCGAGCAGTCCAGGGCACAGGCAGCATCTTCCCTTCTCTAGGTTTTGAGATACTGAATACCTAGGCTGCAGATTTGTAAACTAAAATTGTATCTGATACTCACTAAATGTTTGTTACTGTAATAAGCACTTTGTTATATTATTTTCACACTATTTATAGAAAAACAGCCTGATTTTCCAGACAAGAAAACTGAGGCACAGAAAGGTTAATAGCCTCTCCAAAGACATCATAATGTTGGTCCTTGCATAAACTTGTAGACTCCAAAATCAATGCTTCTAAGACACGGATGCGACCTGCTTACTGACTAATTAACACTTCCTAAATACTAAGTAATCAATCAGGAAACTTGTTGAACAAAATGGATTGATTGTGCTCAGTATTTTACATTGCTGTTTCTGTGTAACCACAATGAACCTGAGTGAAAATGAACAAGCAGACTACCAAAGACACAATTAAGTGTCTTCCTGAATTCACAACTCAACTGTCTCAGGGGTGGAAACTACACAAGATTCTCCGGGCTCTGAGAAACGCCTCATCTCACCTCTCTGAGAAAACTGTAAATACATCCCAGTATCTCTGATGTTAAAAATAACTTGGAAATTAGGCAGAAAAGAGAGGGGGCTGGAGGCCAGACACACAGGTCTATGAGTCATTGCAGGGAGACAGAGAGGCCAGGAGATCGCTAACACCTGCAAAGGACTGTTGAATCGCATGTGCCAGAGGTAGAAGTCTAGGTCAGATGTAGGGCAGCCTTAGTGAGCATCCAAGTGTGTCAGCTGTACCTACAGTGCTCTCAGCAGTAATAAGCTCTGGGGTGGATACCAGGCAGAGTTGAGCCAGGCATTGTTAGCTGATACCAACAGGTTGTGAAAGCAGTTATAAACATCAAGGTAGCTGATTCCAAGAAAAGAACAGGACCCACCCACCATGGAAAATGCTTCTCTGCTTTTGCCAAGCTTGCATTATTGGTAGAAAAATCTGCCACAGGGGTAAAATCAAATTTTAACTGCTGATACCAAATACTGTGGAACAGCAGACATGACTGTAGGAAACCGTGGCAAGATATTGCAGCACACTGACTGTAGAATGAGACACAGCCTTCGAGATGGCTAGATCTTCACTGATACCCTCAAGGCCTTTTGGCATAATACAAGTTTGATCCTCTGTAGTTATTGTGAATCTAGGGATTAAACCAAAGAATGCAAAATAGCCAGAAAATGAGAAGAAAGGAGAAAAGAAAAGAAAAAGGGAGACAGTTTTAGGGTCTGCTGTCACTGCATTAGGAAAACATGGTATCCACCATTGTGGAGGGCTACCCTCTAAAGATTGCTCTAATGCTGTTTGATGGCACTACAAAAGGTCCTGGGTTTAGGAGGGCAACTGGTGATCATAATCCCCAGATCCTTGCTGGATTACCTGGCCCTGTGCAAGGGGCCTAAGTCCATCCCAGCAGGCAATGACTGCATAAGAAAGAAACACCCAACATTTTCCATTCCCACCTGTACCCTCACTTCCAGTAACTGGAGCTCCTCTACCTGGTTTGAGACCACTCTTGGACCCACCAACTGGCCTGGCCCCAGCTCAAGGAACATTGATGTTGATGTGTGTGTCTTGTTTCACGAGTGAATGCCCTCTACCAGAAATTAGAGATCTACCTTCCCTCGGAATGCATGCACCAAGACCCTAGGATGCTGCTAATGAAGATGATTCTTTCTTCCCCCGAAATACATCTTGTGAAATTATATAGCCTGTGAGCCCTTTGGCCCATCTTTCTGTGTTAATTATAGCTAATAAAAAGAAATACACAGAGCAATTAAAAGAAAGAACTCTGAATGTGAAGACTTTATTCCGAAAGCAGGCTGGTGAGATGAACTAGTGACTGAAATGCTTGCTGCCCAAGCCCGAGAACCTGAGTTCAGGAGCCCAAAGCCACAAAGAACATTGAGCCTGTGACCTTGACCCTGGAAGGTAGAGATGGGATGATTCTAGGGGCTGGCCCAACCACCTAGCCCTGATGAAGGTAGAGATGGGATGATTCTAGGGGCTGGCCCAACCACCTAGCCCTGATGAAGGTAGAGATGGGATGATTCTAGGGGCTGGCCCAACCACCTAGCCCTGATGAAGGTAGAGATGGGATGATTCTAGGGGCTGGCCCAACCACCTAACCCTGATGAAGGTAGAGATGGGATGATTCTAGGGGCTGGCCCAACCACCTAGCCCTGATGAAGGTAGAGATGGGATGATTCTAGGGGCTGGCCCAACCACCTAGCCCTGATGAAGGTAGAGATGGGATGATTCTAGGGGCTGGCCCAACCACCTAACCCTGATGAAGGTAGAGATGGGATGATTCTAGGGGCTGGCCCAACCACCTAGCCCTGATGAAGGTAGAGATGGGATGATTCTAGGGGCTGGCCCAACCACCTAGCCCTGATGAAGGTAGAGATGGGATGATTCTAGGGGCTGGCCCAACCACCTAACCCTGATGAAGGTAGAGATGGGATGATTCTAGGGCTGGCCCAACCACCTAGCCCTGATGAAGGAGATGGGATGAAGGTAGCCCTGATGAAGGTAGAGGGATGATTTAGGGCTGGCCCAACCACCTAGCCCTGATGAAGGTAGAGTTGGGATGATTCTAGGGGCTGGCCCAACCACCTAGCCCTGATGAAGGTAGAGATGGGATGATTCTAGGGGCTGGCCCAACCACCTAGCCCTGATGAAGGTAGAGATGGGATGATTCTAGGGGCTGGCCCAACCACCTAGCCCTGATGAAGGTAGAGATGGGATGATTCTAGGGGCTGGCCCAACCACCTAGCCCTGAAGAAGGTAGAGATGGGATGATTCTAGGGGCTGGCCCAACCACCTAGTCCCGATGAAGAGACCCCGTCTCAAAAAATAAGGTGAAGGATGATAGTGAAAGACAGCCAAAGTACACACACACACACACACACACACACACACGCACACACACACACAAATGCCCACCTCTAGAGTTAAACATTTTTAACATCCTATGTTTATATTGAATGAATATACTGAGGTTCTAAATGTAAAGTTAAAAACTAACAACATAAATGGTATGTTCTGGGTTCCTAAAGTGGAAATTTCAAATTAACTTTGGACCTTTTATTGAAGGTTTTCACTATGTAGCCAAGGCTGGCCTCAAAACTCATCATCCTTCTGCCTCATGCTCCAGAAGACTGAATGCATAGGCATGGGCCATCAAGCCCAGCTTAAATATTTCTCTTTTCATATTAAAAAATAACTCAATAAGAGAGTGTTTTAGAAGCACATACATAGGAACTCAGATGCAATTTTTATCAACAGATTAGCCTGATTAAGACATGTATATATATATATATGTATGTATGTACACACACACACACACACACACACACACACACACACACACACACACACCTATAAACCCTGCACTCAAGAGACTCTGAGGCAGGAAGAATGTCACTTCAAAGTCAGCCTAGTCTATATACCCAGACCTTGTCTCTAAAAAGAATTTTAAATACAATTTTAATATTATCTCCCCCTCTTGTTTGTGGGAAATAAAAGTTGAAGATGCCCCTGATGTAACCAATGGCAAGAAAGGCAAAGTCCGGGAAAGTATCTCCAGAGCAACGTTACAAGGCCTACCTTGTGTGGTAAAGACTTGAGGTAAACTCCAGTCACTCCAGACTCCTGAGCCATCCAGTCTCTTGCTCCTCACCTGGACCTCGTATGAAGACCCAGGAAGCACACTGTCTACCAGCAGAGATGTATCCGAGACGATTTCAGCAGCCTGATAAATGTTATGTTGAAATATCAGAACGTCAAGTTGATATGGAATGTTTGCCAAACTGATAATACATAAGCCTAGGCAAATTTCAAGAAGTTATAATCTTACAGATGAACTGTCTGAATACAGAATTAAAACAGAAACCAATGGCCAAATGAAAAAGAAGTACAATGCACCTGTCAATAAAACATTAAAAGGCCATAGATCAAGCAACCGATGTGACTAGTGACAAATGGTAACTGAACACTAATGTCCATATGGTCTTTAAGATTTTAGAGGAACTACCCCAAAGTTATTAGGAATCTTGTAGCGACTTTGCCATCAGTCACACTGGTAGAAAACAATGTGGAGAGGTGTAGCGAGACCTGTAAGGTTCTGAAGAGAGACACGAATGACATTAAGTTCCTGACCTAATGGTGAACTACAGTGTATGAGTCAACACACTGCTCATAATTAAAGGAGGAAACAGCTAAGACCAAAACCCTGCAGAAACCAAACTCTAGCTAGGCTCTGTGTGGCCCATTCAGTTTTCTAAAAAAATGTGCTTCGATTGAACCCCCTGGTCTCTTCAAGACTGTGAGAGGAAGAAAGGGGTCATAGGTTAAAAATTATGAACAAGAATAAGGTATACATAGAACAGTATCCGGACCTTACATTTACAGTCCTATGATCTCTAACTTCCTAATGAGAAAGTATCTTACAATAGCTTTCACTGTGCATATGTTTATACACCCAACACCAAGAATTCCCAAACTGCTCTCTGCAAAAATTAAGGTCTTAGAAAAGTAACACAGTTCTAAAGAGAACGATTTTCTTTTTTTCACCTTAGAATGATGTAACACTTAGGTTCATTATGTGCCATGAAGGTTTTCAGATGTCCCCATTGGCCACTTGTGACCTCCTCCTCCCCACCCTCCCCATCTCTGATATCATCCACTGGTACAGTCCACTCAGCCTCAGCCACGCTGGCCCTGCATTGCTGGTCCATCTGCTTGCCCTCCAGATCCCCAGACACCTACATCGCCATCTCCTTCAATCTTGGTTCAGATGTCACCATCCCAGTGCGGTCTGCCCCAACCTCCCCTCGCTATGACGATCTTTCATCATCCTCTTAGCCAGCTCCATGACCCCTAGGTATCTCGCTGTATCTAGAACATCTCCTGGCAACAGACGGCCTCTCAAACTATATTTCAGTGTATAATAAAAAGAGGATGCTGGTCAATTTCACAACAGAAATGCGTACATTGTTTGTCAACAGACTAAGCAATGAAAAAGAAAAGATGCAATGTGAATCAGCAGCCTACAGATTAAAAACAGTTATAAGTTAAAATGCTATAACTGGCCAGGTGGAGGCACACACCTTTAATCCCAGTACTCGGGAGCCAGAGGCAGGCAGATCTCTGAATCTAAGGCCAGCCTGGTCTACAGAGCATAGCCAGAACTACATAGAAACCCTGTCTCAAAAAAAAAATTATGCCTGACGTAAACTATCTCAATATGCAACAGTGAATATAGTCTATTCTGCTCTAGAACGCACAGGCAAGGGTAATTACTAAGAGACTCAGGAATCTTTAATTGCTTCCTAAAATTTCACTTTCTTTACCAAAATATACTTACCTCTCTTACAATTGTAGAATTCTCTAAATATTTCACCTGATATTGAAGTGGAAATGGTGCTTTTGTTTGGCTGTCCCATGAAATGTTTAAATTACCATCATCTGTGACTTCCATACGCAAACCCAGCGGTGGATCAGGCTTCACTTAAGAAAAAAAGAACAAAAAGACTTTCAAGCCAGCCAATTTTCAGGGCAATCATATATGAATAAAATGAAGTTGAAATGAATAGCTCACCTTTCAAATACTTAAAATGTTACCTCATTTGAGGATTAATTACAGAGTTAAAGCAGAGATACAGAATGGGCTCTTCCCTTGTACCACCCTCATCCCTGGAAACCCTGTCTTCATTCTCTCCCCTGTGTGGGAAAAGCTATAAACCAGCAAATGAGATGGCTTTGATAAATGTGACTGCCTTCTATCAAAGTCTACCTAACTTCACATCACTAGTAATCTTCAGTCTTAGTTGGAGTCGCTGCCTAGTCCCAGTCACTGTGCCTGCTTTTGCTGGTATGAAGACAAGAGCAGTGTGCAGAAAAGTATTCATAAAATGCACAGACCTGGGCAAAGTCAGCCTATCTATCTATGTAAAATAGCAATCCAAGCACTTCTGCTCAACTTAAAACAAACATGACCATGCAATAAATGCATCATTAGGAGGACCTGTCTCTCTACAGTCATGGGAGTGGGGTTTCTTAGTTTAATAGGGATTTTAACTAAGTAAATGATTTCTGAATTCAAATGTACATGTATGTAAACATTTGTATATGTATGTGCACATAAGAACTTAATTATTTCAACTGATAAGAAAATACTTTAAATATGTGAAGAAACAATTTAAACATCTTGCAGGCAAAGATTACTTTAACAAATTATGGTGTATACCATAAAGGTATGAATTCAAGCAGCCAGTAAAACTCACATTGCAGTAGAATATTGAAAATGTTTGACTTCTAAAGTTCAAAAGGATTATCACAAATTCATACTTTAGTTGTTCTATAAAACCTATTCTATTTTTATTTATATGTATATGTGTGTACCTGTTGGTGGATATGTGCATTTGGTTGCCCTAGGAAACCAGAAAACAATGTTGGAGCCTCCAACAGCTACACGCAGTTATAAGCTGCCACGTGGGTGCAGGGAACTGAACCTGGGTCCTCTAGAAGTACGTCAAATGTCGAGCTGTGTCTCCAGTCTCCATACTTGTGAAACTAGCAAATACTGTGTATTGAAAAGAAGTGTGTGTGAATACCAAACTGTACATCCATTTCCACCTCAGCATGTCTCTACATCTGCAAGGTGTGTACACTGAATAGGGGTTGGTGAGTTTGTGGGCATTGCCATCATAATAAAAACACAGAAACTTAAAAAATTAAATACAGCAAAGAGTACTGAAATTATATACAACTGCAGGCTATTTCATATTTCCTGTATTCCACCAGTATACACTCATATGAAAACATACGTAAAGATATATACATCTCTTTATGTATTATGTAAAGATGTTTCCCTGGCTCTCCCATACCCAGCTCAGCACTGCTGCCGCTCACCCACTCTTTAAGAGTAGGGAAGACCTGCCTTCCACCTAAGCAGCCTACCTTGGTCAGCTCCTCACCAATCACAAACTCTGCTGTGATCAAGATAACTACCCTTTACCAAGTCTGATGTCATTCTCCAGTTAAATTTATTCTGCCCCTCAGCAGTGTGCCACACAGCTCCATACACCTTCAGTGAAATGGGTTTTATCCACAGTTTCTAAGACAACGCAGTCTCCTTAATTCTTACTAAAGTCTATTAGTGTTTTTCTTCCTGAATTCTAACTGGATGATCTGACAGAATCCATATGCTAACAACTCCCAAAGATGTGTGTGTGTGTGTGTGTGTGTGTGTGTGTGTGTGTGTGTGTGTGTGTGTCTGTGTGTCTGTGTGTGTGTGTCTGTGTGTGTGTGTGTGTGTGTGTGTGTGTGTATTCCCCTAAACTTTGGAGTCTTATATCCAACTGCCTATTCGATAGCTCTTAGGATTCTAAGAGTTAAGGGACTGAGGATTTAGCTCAGTGGTAGAGCGCTTGCCTAGAAAGCGCAAGGCCCTGGGTTCGGTCCTCAGCTCCAGAAAAAAAAAAAAAAAGGATTCTAAGAGTTGTCTCAAACACAAAGGGACCTTGATTTCTCTCTCTGAAGAACCTGTGTTTTCATTAATGGAGATTTTTAGGGACAAACTGAAGGGTACACCTTAATTCCTCTATGTCCTTCAGCTCCTACAAAGGAATCTCATCAGCTCCATACACCTTTATTGCTTCAGCCCTAAACCGACAGCCTCCCATCTAGGCTCCTCCTCCTACCCAGCTGCTCTTTAACCTTTAATAATTACATTCTTCACAAGGTAGAATAGAATCTGAACATACAGATATGTGCCATCATATCACACGCCTGATCCTTTCAACCCATAATCAAAAGTTTCCATATGAATGGCATCAAGCCCAACTCTCTAACCCTGGTGGCCTCTGGTGTTCTTTGTCCCTTAATAACTCTGATTCAATCTCCTATGTGGCACATTCCATCAACTCCACATGTGGGGACATCCGAGTGCTCCTAGTTTCATCACAGGGATTTTGTCTTTGACATAGCCAATGTGTTCTGGCTTGAAGCACTTCTTACTCTGGAGTTTTACATGTATACCTCTTCTTCATTTAGTTAATACTAAATAGATCATTGACCATCATAGCAGAACTGACAATCCCCAAATCAACGCTACTACATAATATGCCTTCATTCTTTCACAGCATTTACAAATTTTGGATATTTTAAATTCAAATATAAGAAATTGATTTTTTTTTCCTAATATCTCTGTATTAGGACAGAATTAGGAATTTCTGAATACATATAAATTCAATGGTCACATGGTACCTTAACTACTCTTCTTGGAAATCAAATTAAATGCAGTGCTGATCTAAGTGTTTTTTAAAACTACCTAATTTTGAAAGGACAAGAATATGACACTAAATATTGTATCATTTTTTTCCTGTGACATAATTCCACAATTGAATTGTTTGGGTGTTATTATCATTATGTTGCAAAAGAGCCATGCTATGTCTCTAAAGAACGAATTACATGGACGTTCTACTGTTAAAATTGTTAAGCAAAGGGTCCAAAATACCATCTTAAGTCATGTAAAAAGAAGCAATGTTTGGAGCTCTGTGGAAAAGTGTGAGAAATAGAAAAGTGTGTTCAGTGGCATCAAGATCCATGAGTCGAAGGCAAATGTGGAGAGTTGCTTAGAGGGTGGTGAGAATGCTCTCCTGGTAAAGTGTCTACCATGCGAGATTGGATCCCCAGCATCCACATGTAGGCATGGTGGTGTGTGCCTACATTCCTAGTGCTGAGGGGCCAAAGACAGGAGGATCCCTGGAGCTCACGACCCAGCTAGTCTTGCCAAACGGTTGGGCTCCAGTCTCAGTGAGAAGTGCTCTCATAATAAAGTAAAATAAAATAAAGTAAAATAGAGCAATAAAGGAGGAAATTCAACATTGACCTTTGCCCTCCACATGCACCTGCCCACACACGTGCACACATATGAAGAGATGCATGTTATCATTTCAGGAAAATGGAAATAAAAGATAGTAAAAGTGCTAAGTAACATACAATTGAACACAATGTATGTCGCTGTGTATATAAAGCTAAGTAAGTACCTTAATACCTGCCTAGGTTAATTCACAACTATGAATTAAATATGTAAGTTTATTAAAGGAGACTTGAAGATCTTTGCAATAAAAAAAAAAATGAGGTGCTCCACTCATACAAGGTTGTCTTGTACTTGGCCTGCACAGTGGATGGCTTGACTGCTTACTGCTCTGTATTGACTCTGCTCAGTACCACAACTCTGCTGTGTGAGTAGGAGCCCTGCCCCATTCCTCGCAGTGTCTCCAGCCTCAATACTAATCCCTGCACACATGACTTCTAAGATATATTTATTGGAGAAATAAATTCAGGTAAAAATGTTTTTAATAAGGAGGCACAGCTGCTTCAAAAGACCATTTCAGTGCTAACGTTAGAGACTTTTACTACCGAACACATGGAGAAGTTGCCTGTAACACCCTAAGACTGCATTCCCCATGTTGTCCAGTAGTGATCACAGTGATGTAAGCCAGTAAAAAAAAATCTTTAACCCACAAGGAACCTTTCAACATCTTTGCATGATTGATTTCTATTTTAGGGCCACTGTCATTCTGAAGTACAACTTACCAACAAGCATGGGCTGCAGTGACATTAGAGGTGACTGAAAACTCACACCGGCAGATGTGATTTCTAAATACATCAGAAGAGCATAGTTGACTTTGGCTCTGGGTACTGGAACATGACATTCGCATTCCTGAACACTGCAGTTGCACTGGACAGTCTGAAAGCTGTCTTTCAGTGGGGGCAGAGGCAAATCATCTATAACTTCAGGCCTATATTTAAATATAAGAGCAAACTGTAAGAGGGATATAGAGACTGGGCAGGTTTGGGAAGCAGGATATCAAATCCAGGTTAAAAGCAGGCCGTATCTGAAAAACATAGAGAATTAGAGCAGATTGACTGCCAAGGTAGCATAAGCAAGGGAACAAAGCACTAACCAGAAAGAGAAGCCACAGCCCTAACATACCACCTACAGTGAAAATATCCGTAAAATCAAATATGAAATAAAGGCTTTTTCAGATATGCCTAAACTTAACGAATCATCTTCAGATCTGCATTATAAAAATGTTATAGGAAGGCTCTGGACACAAGAAAATAAAAGCAGCTTGAAATCTGGTGTCACACAAAGGAATGAAGTTGACTCAAAGGATAATTATTTATTAGCTGATTAAATCAAGGTTGGCAGCCATGTATTTACAGGGTATTGCGTAGTCCGCACTAAAGTATGCAGTACTAACACCAAGCTTGGAGGGAACTGGAGCTGTATAAAATGACACACAACAAAGCGGTATAAAGTCACTTACATTCTAAGATTTGTCATAATTCAAGCTACTAAACTAATAGGTCATGCAGATAAAGCTAACAAGCAACAAAGCAGATTTAATGGGATCATAAAAATGAGCTAAAACCAAGAAAAAAAAAATGCAACCAGTTGCTCACGTCTTTAATCCCAGCCCTCGGGATGCAGAAGTAGGCCTTTTGAGTTCAAGGTCAGTCTGGTCTACAGAGCAAGTCCCAGGCCAACCAGAGCTTCACAGAGAAACTGACTCCAAAAAAAAAAAAACAAAAAACCAAAAAAAAAAAAAAAAAAAAAAAAAGACAAAGAGAAAAAAATAAAAAAAAGAAGGCTTGAAACTAGAGTTGGTGGCATTAAATGCAAATAGCATAAATACACCAATTAGAAGGCAGTCAGTAGCAAATTACGGGAAAAAATAATAAGACTCAATTATAAACCTCTCACAAGAAATCAATTTTAATACTAAGACTCAAGTTTACTCAACAAGATGGTTAGAAAAAGATATGCTATTTCAAGACAAATCAACACTGAAGAGCTACATTCATGTCAATAAAGTCGAAAGCAGTGCAATAATTATTTACCAAGGGAAAGCAGGCCATTCATAACAAAACGGTTGTGGAGGGGGTCACCGGAACTACATATAATATGTGTGTACATAATAACAGGCAGAACTAGGCTATTTCATAATTACTGGTGAAAAGTTCAACTCTTCTCTAATAATTAATATAACAAGGAGACAATATGCATCAGGAGTAAGAGCCAAACAACACTGTCAAACAATTTGACCCAGGCCGTGAGATTAGTTCTCCACATCCTAGCCATACTAAGTTCACCTTGCAACAAGCTATCATTTAACATTGCCAAATTGTACAAAACAAGCCATCCCTCCCACAGAAAAACAGTGTTTGCCAAGAGCAGTAGACTTTCTGCTAAGACAAGGGGAACGTGGACCCAAAAATGCAACTTGCTACCATCTATTTAATTATTACTTACCTTGAAAAGTAAATACACTTGTTCATATATATAAGAATTAAATTTAGTGATTATGGTGGTTTGAATAGGTGTGGCCCCCATAGAATCATACTTGGCCATAGGGAATGGTACTATTAGGAGCCATGAGCTTGTTGAAAGAAGTGTGGACTTTGAGGTTAATACTCCTTTGCTGCCTGTAGATCAAGATATAGAACTCTTGGATCTTCCAGTATCACGTTTGCTCATTGCCATGCTTTCTGACATAATGATAATAGACTAAACCTCTGAAACTATAAGCCAGCCTCAATTAAATGTTTTCCTTTACAGGAGTTCCTGTGGTCATCGTGTCTCTTCATAGCAATGGAACCCTAAGACACGTGCGAAGGAGAAGAGAAAGAATGTAGAGGCTGAGGGGATGTAAAGTGGGTAAAGTGCATGCTATACGATCATGAGGACCTTATTTTGAATTCAGTGAAGTCACATAAAAGTGGGATGCGATTGCAAGCATCTGTGATCCCAGTACTTTCACTATACAATGGAAGCAGAAATAGAAGAATCCCCACAAGCTCTCAGGCTAGCTAGCAACCAACAAGACACCCTGCTTCAAAACAAGATGGGATTTAATGACTGACACTCAAGGTTGTTCTCTCTCTCTCTCTCTCTCTCTCTCTCTCTCTCTCTGTCTCTCTCTCTCTCACACACACACACACACACACACACACACACACACAGAACTAGTATTTAATCCTTTATGTGAACAAAATGTACTTGAAAGAACATAATGATGCAAGAACATTTGTCAAATTGATTTTAAATTTGACTTCTTTATGAACTTTACCTTGGGCAAATTTTTCTAGTTAGTGACATAAGTATTTAGAACTTAAAATTCATTGTTAACAGCCACACATAGTTCATAGAAGGTACATTTGGTCCTCTGACTTTTGGTACAATTTTTTCTTCCCAGAAATTTTCTCTATAAAATCATTAGCATTTTCTAAGCCAGGCCTAAGCTAAATTAGTGCAAGAATACCACCAAAGTGTACTACCTAAAGTCCTGACTTAAAAAAGTTGGCAGTAAACCCCACTCCCCAGCTCTTGAATAAGAACTTTACCTATCTTAGCTTTGTAAATTGCCTATTTGATGTTTCATACCAGTGAGCTGTAAAAATGGTTCAACAAAACTTTACCCTACTAATACCAAATAATACAAAGACTAATGATTCTTAGACCTCATGTGAAAATTTCATGGATTCTGTGTCTTTTAAAAAACACAAACATTCTACCTCTACCTGAGACCCACTGGCTCGGCCGCGGTAGAAAGCTCTGAGCTAGATAAATCGTACAGAGGAGGTAAACTGTACTATACCAAGTTCTTTCTCCAAACAAATGGAGAGTCAACAAGGACAAGAGGAAGAAAGAAAAGAAAGGTATACACAGAAAGAAATCTCATGGGCAATCTGGTAGATTTAGGTGAGAAGCATAAGTATTAACCTACTTCTGGGACTAAGAGAATAGACTCTTGCCCAGTTGTTGACAGGGTGTCTAGATCTCTTAAACAGAGATTGTTTAGAAAGAAGGTCAAGTCTCTCCAGGGCCAGAAGTAGAACTTAGATTCTGGATACAGTTTTGCCTTAGTGGGCCTGCATAGGGCCTGGATTTAACTACTTTTTCATAGAGCAATTTAAATTCTAAGGAGGAAATTTTCTTTCTAATGTTACTAAAAGAACAGAAGATAGGGTCCAAAGTCAGGAGGGAAAGTTTCGTCCTTGTTGGCTAGATAACCAAAATATGTCTAGCTCCCTCATTTGAGGACACAGGAATTATGTGACATCTAGCTTCTCCAAAAGTAAGTTAAAGTCAAGAAATGGTTCTGGGCAAAGACAGAAGGGAGAAGGGCTTATCCACAGGAGAAAACGAGCTTTTAGAATAAACCCTAAAACTACGGTAGGCCAGCGAAATAGGAAAAGCCTAGTGACCCTGGATCACATGAAAAAGCTTGTCTGATTCTCCCTGGTTAAGCAACATCCAAAACCTTCACGTCATCCCCATGGGTAATCTGGGGTCAGGCATTTCCTGGTAGAGAGGGAGATAAACAAGACTGTCTTAACTTTGTGTCCATTAATATTGGACACAAGCGCAGCAAGAGCTGAATATGTCTAGTAAAGCTGTTTGCCAGGGGGCACTCAGGAAAGGATTCAGGTGTCTCCCATTAAGAAAGGGTCAAAAGAGGGAGGTCATCAAATGAGACTAAGTACCCCAAGAGACGCTAAGACTCATGGAGAACCATATCTGAAGTTATAGGGGGATAGGAATAGCATAGTTGAGAGAAGGGCTAGTCAAAGTGTGGAACTACACATTGAGTTTCTAGGAAGAGCAGGTTTATAAGTGACATCAAAAGAATGTGCTTCACAATGTGCAAATTAGGTAGCGTCAATCAAAACAGTGAAACCAAGGCACTAAGGCTCAAACAAGTGGATTTTGCAATCACCATATGCTGATTTAAAGAAAACCAAACCAAAACAAAACAAACAAACACACACACACACACACACACACACACACCAAAAAAAAAAAAAAAAAAAAAAACGGGGATCAAAATGGGAATCAGCTGTTAGTAGCCAAGAAGGTTCAAACACCCAGGTTTGACTGTTTGACTTGGCAGGCAGCTCTTCCTCATCTGACCTGGCCCATGGTCCTCTGTGTTTAATGGCTTCCTAGCTCAACCACATTCAGGCTTCAGTCCTCCAGCTGTTCTGACTGTGCCTTGTACACTGGCAAATGCTCTGCACTCTCTCCTGTCTACTCTTAATTTCTGCTGGATGTTCCTTAGTTCGTGTGTCCTGTCCTTTTCTTTATTACATGGCCACACTTTCTAACTTGGCTGTAGCATTTTATGTTTTTAAAACATGCTTCAGCTCCACAATGAAACATATTGTGTAGAGGTTTCCTGACAGACTGAAACATTCCATCATATAGGAAAGGTCTTTAAGTCAGAAGGTAAATAACACAAATAGCTTCAGGAAGTCCCTGAAACTGATTAGATTCACTATTGCCGTCCCCAAACCCAGAAGAAACAATAAGAAGCAGAAATCAGTCAAGCTAACTGGAAGAGGTTTAGACCAACTGAGTCACTTGGGAACTCAAGTTGTTGAGCTGCCTCCATGTGTGTAGTGTGTCCCAGGTCCCCTGGCTTTGGTGAGCAGTCATTAATGCTGGGATGGGATTTAGTGATGTAGCTGTATTTGAGTCAACTCTTCTCATGTAAATAACCCCTCACCCATATTCCTATAATTAACCCCAATAAAACTCATTGGTTTACCAAGTTGGATCTTGATGGTATCTTCACTTTGGTCTACCATGGGTTCCCTATCTGGAGTGAATAGTCATGTGTGTAGTCTCTCTAGGAAAAAAAGCATGTGGTAAACACTGTTGCCCACACTCAGCTCAGAATGTGGTTGTATACTGTAGGGACCTTACAAAAGGAAAGGAAGAACTTCCTCCTTGGTCTAAAATGAATGTCTAAAGCAGTCTTGGAATATCACATTTCTTAGAGCAACTCTCCTTCAAGTACGCAGACAAACATTAATATCTGAGCTCAAACAATACTTTTCCTTCAAGGATGTATTTATAGGTTTTTAAATCCTTTTTAAACATCAGATTTTAGCTCCTGAAAAATACACTTTTTCACACTTTGGAAGATGTCTCTTGTGAATTTTAATAGAACACGGGGGTGATTTCCTTAAAATAAAATAACACCTTTAATTACTATTTTAAAGCAAGTCCCAACATTTCTAAATAAGTAAGATTAGTCATAAAATCATTATCATTATCAAAGCATTTGGAGATGTTAAAGTGGTTTTCAAAATGGAGTTGGATCCAGACGCTAAAGATCCTGCTGTGACACTCAACTGTAACCAACATCCTGGAATCAGTGTCTGGACATAGGACAGTGGATGTTCTCTCTGGCTTCCAAGCCCCCAGCTTTTGAGAAGAAATGACCTTTCTGGATAGAAGCACCCATCCACACTGGTGAAAGAAGCAAAGAGCTTCCCATCCATAAATGCAGCCAGCACTCATGACCGGACACCAAAACTAATTTTTAAAATCTAAACATGGAAAAGATAACTCATAAAGCTTCTATTGGGAGTAGACCACTTTACAACGCCCCTTACCCTGACCCCAGCTGAAGGATGATCCTGGGTATATAGCATACATGGAATATGACACAAGCAGAAGGTCTGGAAATCCTGGCAGATTATGCCACAGAGAGCAATTGCCCATGTGAGCTTAGCCAGCAAGTTGGAGACTAAATGCCCTAACAACTAGATGCAGGCCAGGGATTTACCCGTCTGACCTCTGGAAGTACTTGCCGCTGGACGATCATGAGCATTCTCATTTAAAAATTAAATTGTTTTAGTTTTCTTTTCTATTAAAAACAAAAAGGACCAAAAACTGCTTGAGGGGGAAAGGGTGTCTAGTCAAGCCCATTTCGGGGGAGTTTGACCACAGAACCCAAAGCAGGAACTTGAAGCAGAAATCACAGAGGACTGCTGCCTATTGACTTGATTTCTCTATAACCTAGGCCCACTTGCCCAGAACGACACTGTCCAGGAAAGCTGGGCCCTCCCACATCAATCAGCAATCAAGAAAAAGCTGCACAGACATGTACATAGGCCAGTGTGATGGAGGCAGCCCTGATATGTGTCAAATTGACAAAAATCTAACCAGTGTAACCAGTTGGTTGCGAAATCTACCAGACCATAATTTGTTTAGCTGGTTCCCTCTCTAACCTGGCCAAAAAGGAAAATTAACTAGAAATATCTAATTATGATATTTTTCCATGTGTCTGGCAAGCCAATTTATTCCATGTGCAAGGACTGTCAAACTTGACCTTTCAGTATTCAGTCACAGCAATTACTAGTTGCAGACAAAGGCAGCCATGGAGGTATAGATATAGTATTTCTAAAAGTGTCATTAATTTTACATTTTCAGCTATTTTATGTATGTGTTAAAAGATAAATTAATATGGTTAACTATGCTTGCAGGACCAACACCACCTGCACTGCACTGACTCTCATTTCGTTGTTTACAGACATGTTAACTGAACACAGAAGGGAGGCAGTCACTGGAAACACTTCTGTTGGGGACAACTGCAACTCACCAACTTTCTACTTTCACAGATGTGTGCAGAGCCCAAGGTCTTGGTGAACCAAAAGTCTACCACAGAAATGAAGATGGTAACTCTTCATATTTGACACGTTGACACTTCCTCTCAACTGTTTCCTTTCTTCATTTTGCATACCGTTTTGAGGTTTTCTTTTCTTTTTAATTAATAGCTTAGGTGATAATACAGGTCCTAGCTTTCACTGCGGCTTCTTCATAGCTGTGTGCCCTTACAGTTTGTTCTCAGCCATTTCCTTCTCCACTGCTCCCATATGACCCCCTCACCTCTGTAGCTGGTTCCCTCTCTACCTGGGTTAGTTCTCCACACTTTTTTTTTTAGTTCTCCACTTTTGCTTTTCAATTACGTGTATTTCATTACCATATTTCCTACCTTCCTTAAGAATATCTCCCTCTCCTCTCATGATCCCCCCTATAGACTCATAACCTACAAACACACATATAAATAATATAGATGTACACAGGGATGTGTGCATACATGCATACACACACACACACACACACACACACACACACACACACACACACGCACACAGCTATAGGTCTGTTATACAAGGTCTTTATGTTGAGGTATTTTTCCTTCTATTCCTGGTTTCTTCAAGGCTTTCATCCACAAAGGGATATTGAGCCCTGTCAAAGGTCTTTCCTGTATCAATTGAGATGATCATGTGATTATGTTTCCTTAAGGATGCATATATATATGGATTATTTGTAATTATTTGTGCAAGTTAGCTCACAATGAATCACCAAGGTTTTAATGTATAAGACAATCAGTGTAAAGCTTTCCTGGTGTCAGGTAGAAAGGAAGAGCTTAGAAGAAATGCAGTAGACTAAATATTTTATTTGGATTTAGAGATGATTATTATTATTACTATTATTATTATTATTATTATTATTATTATTATTATTATTAAATCAATGGTCCTCTTTGACCAGAGTGATTCAGAGAGATCAACTAAACTCTACCTAAATTATAGCTGTAAATTTCTCAAGCCTGAGAATCTTTTTTTTCAATCACTTTAAAAAATAATTTTCCTTCTTTCATACAGATAGAATGGCATATATAACAGGAATTGCCTTACCAATCACTTTAGCCACCAACTGAGACCACAGAGGGGTTCAATGTACATAATAGCTCATGTGGCAATCTGGGTGAACACAACCTGAATTCCATTTGACAAATTACACATTTTTGATAAAGATAATAAGTAAATATGGCATGGGCTAAAGGCCTCACAAACATTTATTCTTCTTTTTATCACCAGCACTTCCTGTTGGAATTTTATTTATTTCATGTAATGTGAGTACACTACCACTGTCTTCAGTCTCAGCTCTGGAGCTTCTGCTGGGTTATAAGAGGAGGTGTCCTTTTACCACCTTCCTTTCAGACCAGAGATGGAAGCGACACCTGTGCTTAGTCATGAGCACATGTCTTTCAAAAATACCTGGACTAAACCTAAACAATTCATGTCTTTTTGTCTTATGTTGTGACTCACTGACATTAACCAGGGCCACCAGAGTGATCATGGGGCCTGAGGGAGCTCAACAGTGGACAGGTAAAGACAATGACTCCTCCTCTCCCAGAATCTATCTGTAGCTATCAGTTCAGTATGGAGGGTGTGGTCTATTTGAATAAGAATGGCCCCCATACACTTATATATCTGAATACTTGGTTCCCAATTAGTGGAACTATTTTGGAAGGATTAGGAGGTATGGCCTAGTAGGAGGAAGTGTGTCACTAGGGGTTGGCTTCGAGGTTTCAAAGACTAGCATCTTTTGCCAAGGTACCCTCTACCTCCTACTTTGCATTTTGAAATGAGCTATCCCTGCTGCCATGCCTTCATTCTGCCATCATGGACCCTAACCCTCTGAAGTCATAAGCTCAAGTTAATTTTTTTTTTTTTTTATAAATTGCCTTGGTCATTGTGCTTTATCACAAAAAGTAACCAGCACATAGAGTAGAGCCCCCATGAAATCCTCCGACATCCATGACTGACTACTGACAGAGCCAGTCTTGAGCATGCTCAGTGCAAGCAACCACAAGCACTGTTAGCTTGTGATTTCAATATCTGGTGCCCTGTCCAGAAGATGGCTATTTATAGCCCTTCTCTCTATCTTCTAGCTCTTACTATGTAGGTGTTTCAAAGACAGAAGTGAAAGGTTTGATTCATTTTAAGTACATTACACTCCCCCAAAATCTTTAAAATGGAGAACTGTCTTATGACAGTTCAATTAATTAACACACAATGGAAACTAGGTTCTTCACTTTTTTTTCTCATTCCATTTCATTACTGAAGCATTATCAGTTCTTTCAATTTGGACACATCTCTCATCTAACTACCCTCTCCAGAAGTCTGCTCCTATAAGGGGGACTGCCTATAAACCCAAGTCCTCCTGCCATGGTGGTGCTGAGTTCTACTGGCTTCAGGAATTCACCAGATCATTAGAAAGCTAGAGACTCTTCACTCTCTTCATCACATCAATCCCTCAGTAAGACTACAGTCCTTCTAACACACTTCCAACTGCTACCCATCCATTTAACTTCTTTCGGTCAATATCAAGTTTTTAATTGGTTTATACACAGTGGAAAAAACCTCACACATCCAGCAAGTGGATAGGGATGCATCAAAAAGAGCATGGCATAGTTCATACAATAAACACATTGGGCAATTCACACAGAGACATATCTTACAACATCCGCATGTCTTTTCGTCCAACCATATCTGCAGTATCTCTGTGCCTAAATAAACAGGAAGAGAGATAGGAAAGCTAATAAAGAAGACTGTTGTATAAAAGACATCCAAATGGCTCTCTACAATGTACACAGCTGCAAAAAGAGGTGCAGGGAGGAGAGGGGTTCATAATCCACTTCTGTGCTTTAAACAAATCAGGTCATACGGCCAGCCAAATTAATTTCATCGGTACTCACAGATCATATAAAAGGTGAACCTTAGAGTCATAATTCTTGAAGGGGTTCTTAAGTAATGGTTCCATATGACAGATGAATAATGTCAAGTCCCCTTTCATCCAGCACTCTATGTCCCAGTTTACACCTGCATTAAAAATAAACTGCATTAAACCTGAAAAACACTCTCAACAACCCAGTGAAAGAGAAGCACTAAATTGAATTTAGCAGTGTTCTGATACAACTTCCGCTGATCATTCTGAGAGGGGAAAACAGGCCCTAGTAGGGATGTACTTGCATGAGCTTTTCAGTGTCTTCTACCTTCATTTTAGTCCCTTACCCCCATCACACCCCAACCTGTTGCAAATCGGAAAATTAAATTCAATTATTATTTCTCAACTCGGTTTTAATCTCAAGCCACCCAAACAGGATGAGACTCATTTTTATTTACCTAGTTAATGTTTACTTTTCAAGGGAAATCACTACATCAAATAAGACAACTACCTGTAACCCCTTGTAACTCCAGCTCCTAGAGATGGGAGGACATTTTCTGGCCTCCATGGGCAATCGAACACAAGTGCCATCGTTTATACAGAAATATATATGTACGTATAAATAAAAAAATGAAAGTAAATCTTTTTTAAAAAAATGTATGGCATGACTAACAAGACAAAACTAACTTGAGACAACATTAACATATTTCTCCAAATGAGAAGTATTCCCAGTTACTGGATGCCTTGTATAAAAGGGAAACCTATGTGAAAGAATAACAAATCGAAATATTTAATAGTCATTACTTACCCTATTATTTTAGTCACAAAAACAGTTCCCTTAGAAAATAACTAGTTATTAGCCATTTTCATACTAAGTTAAAATACGCAGTATGGTAATCATTTCCCACCCCCAGAAGTAAAGAATGTGATAACATCTTTATCATTCGAGACTCATTACTAAGATTCATTCATTCTTAGCTTAATTAAAAATCAATGGATTGGCTAAGGCATTCCTTTACTAGTAAAAAAAAGCTTCATTCAAAATGATATTAACATTTATGGGCTAAAATTAGTCCTACTTGTTTTTAAAATCTAGTTTTATAACATAATTAAATTTCAACATTATCCTTTTTGCAATGATTTATTTTGCTTTATTTCTGTGTGTGTGAGTGTGTCTGTCTGTGTGTGTGTCTGTGTGTGTGTGTCTGTGTGTGTGTGTGTAGAGTACCGAAAGCGTGCAAGTGTACAGAGACCAGAAGAGAGCTGGAACTGGAGGTGGTTGGTGTCTTCTGACGTGAATGGCAGAAACTGAACCTGTGTCTTCTTCAGGAGCAGCAAGTGCTCTTACTCACTGAGCCATCTCTCCAAACCCTTCTTACTCATAAACTGGTTTCAACACGGGGTGCTTCTTCTCCACATAATCAAAAGTGAGCAACTGGGTAGAGGAGGGACCATCTGGCAACCTCCGAAGACTGCTTTAGGTGGGTTTCCTTGTTGAGACAGGGTTCTCATTTTGTAGCCCAGGCTGGACTGGACCTCCGAAACCTCCTGCATGTCTTTGTCTCTCACACGCCACAGTGGTGGCTGGAGATATTTCTTGTATTGTTGGATAGAGACCAGGGCTATCATTAAACATTCTGCAGTACAGAGGTCAGTCTGAAGAATTATCTGGACAGAAGGGTCATTAGCATCGAATGTGAAATCCCAACAAACACCATACATACAAGAGTCCTTACTTCTATTTTTCCATAATTTGGGTCTTTTCATCTAATTGACTCAGTTAAGTCTTTTCAGCCCTTTCAGAAAACTTAGAAATAATTTTGTTGTTTTAATTTTCATATGCAAAATTAAATACGCTTTTGGGATATATAATTCTTAAGACAACAATTAAAGTCACTCAGTATAATATGTATTGTTTCAGGGAGATTCTTAGCCTGCACAAAATTCATAAATATTTTTAAATTTAGTTACTTCAACGTGTTGTTAATAATTCGATATTTATCTGTTTAAAGCGTGCATTTTGTACTTCCAAGAAAATTTAGATTCCAAACAGTGTATTTACAGGTAAAAGAGTTCTCTTAATGACAGGTTTTTGGGTATAAAATGTTCAGAGCATATTTACTAATCACACAATTAATCCTAATCTTCATACTAATACAAAAATTATAATATATGTTAACTACATAAAAACCCATCTAATCCATAGAAGTTTCAGAGAACAGAAACGCTTTGCTGAATGCAGGCAGAGCACAGCCCTGCATACACTTGGGGTATCAAGGTACTTACCTAGTTGGCGGAAAACTAAAGGCTTCACCACTGAAGCCAGCGTCTTCCCTTCAGTGTTGCCTGTGAGTGCGGAGCAGTTTTGACCTTGCTCATTCCCAAAGCAACAGTGGAAAATGGTTTTGGATAACTCGGAAACGTAGATACCACTTGAATTAAATTTAGCTTCAACAAGTGCTTCAGAAGCCCCCTTCAAAGACGAAGAATTGTTTGGGCCTCCAGCAGGAGAGAGAAAGGAGTCATCAGTTGTACTCGGTGGTGCACAAAACAGCTTAAATCTCCAGGGAGAGGTTGGATAGGCCAGGTTAAGTGCAGTTATCACATACAGAAATTCTGTTAGGAC
The DNA here is from genome assembly GCF_011064425.1 of Rattus rattus. NCBI lineage: Eukaryota > Metazoa > Chordata > Mammalia > Rodentia > Muridae > Rattus > Rattus rattus. The sequence continues at coordinate 52,826,572 of NC_046154.1, forward strand.
AGCAAAAAGACACAGAAAACGAGCCATCATCCTGATGAAGATTAACTAGGGAATATTGGAGATTAAAAGGTGTAGCGTTTCTGAGTAGAAATATTTAGCCTTCAGGGTGCTGAGTCCGTGTCTAGTGAACAGCCCTGAGCACCTACCTTCCAGTGTGGTCCACTGGAGAAGTTGATATATTTACTGGACTAATTCCATTCCCTGGCATCTCTCCTCTGGAAATTCTTGCCTCAATTTTCCTCATTCATTTAACACGTTTACATCTTAGTATGAGAAAATTTACATCAATTCTCTTCCTTTTTATACAAAAATTATCTAACTTTAAGAATAAATAAGAAATATCAGAGTGTTTAATTTATCAGTAAGCACTAAAGCACTCTTAACATTCATTAGAAGAGTTAGAAAACAGTATGTTAACAATTTCCATGATCACTTTCAGAGTTTGTCCTTAGAGACAGTTTGATGTCTCCTGAACCTTCCCAGGAGCCTCCAGATGTTTGCCGTCACATAGGAAATACCCATAGGCTCTCCAGGAAGTGACACAAAACAACACACTCCCTCCAGGAAATCCATACTGTGGATGAACCATGGCCTTTTAAACATAAACCTAAGAACACTCACAGAACTGTGCCTGGAAAGCCTCGGGTTTTACATTTACCTTTAAATAAGTACATTCTGGAGGTAAACAATTGACTCGCTATACATCTTCATTTTACAAATGTCCAAACAGTCTGGTGACTTCTCACTGTGGATATTCACCAACATAGAGAGTTCTAATTTGTGTATGGATTTGTATGGAATGAAGGTTTGGAGAAAGTGTAAAAAAAAAAAAAAAAAAAAAACCAGAAGCAAACAATGTTCTTTGATGTCTAAAGGATAAATAGACTGCATAATTCAGACAAAGGCATAATATTCAGTTCAAAGAGAAGTATAAAATCAAGCCATGAAGAGACATAGGACATTTACATGTATGTCCCTAACAACCCATCACAATGATGCAATCTGCATGATTCCACCAAGGACACCGGTTGCCAGGATTTCAGGAGCAGAAGGATGAAAAAGCAGGACATGGAGAAAAAGCAGGCAGGAACGCTGGTTTCTATAGTAGTCAGGAAATGTCATCTTGCCTTTGTCCAAGGCTCAGGATGGACAAACGTGAACCCTGATATGAGCTACACACTTCAGATGACAATGATTATCAAAACACAAGGAAAAGATTTCTTTTAAAAAAAAATACACTTATAGAGCATTTGCAGTTCCAGCTACTCAGGAGGCTGAGGCAGGAGGATCATTAGAGCCATCAGTTTCAAGACCAGCCTGGGCAACACCATGAGAGCCCTGTCTCAAAAGAGGGGGACTGGAATAAAAAGGGAGAGGATGTCCCATTTATAATAACTACATTTTTAAAAGCATCAAGGGACTGAAAGATTTCTACACTAACTATAAAACATGACAGAAATGAAAGACAACACAAATGGGAAAATGCTCTATTTTCATACAATTGAAAGAATAGCTATTTTTTAAAAAAAATCTACTACCCAAATCAGTGGACAAATTCAGTGCAATCCATATCAAAATGCCAAAAACATTCTCAACAGAAATAGAAATAAACGATACAAAGGTTCATATGAAAACATTAAGGATTACCAAAAGCCAAAGAATTCAAGATCAAGAACAAAGCTGACTGCAGCTATGAATGGCAGAGCATGCCTGGCCTGTGGTTGAAGAACTCTGGAGGCAGAAGCAGGCAGATCTGCCAGTGGTCCTCAGCAAGTTCTAGGATGGCCAGTGCTACACAGAGAAACCCTGTTTTGAGATCAGAATAAATCTGATTCCAAACCTAAAGCAGTTCAGTGCTGACATAAAAAGATGCATGAGCCAATGGCTCACAATCGAGAACTCAGGAATAAATCTGTGTCTCTAGAACCAATTAAGCTTCAACAAACTGCCTGCCAAAAATGCCCTGGAGAATAAATGGTCTCTTTAGTAAATGGCACTGGCTAAAATAGATATACATAAGTCAAAGAAGGAAAGAAGGAAGGAAGGAAGGAAGGAAGGAAGGAGGGAAGGAGGGAGGGAGGGAGGGAGGGAGGGAAAAAGAATATCCTCATCTTTTCATCACACACAAAATTAACTTAAGATGGATCATTAGCCCAAATAGCAGAGACAAAACCAGGAAAGACTGACACTGAACTACATGATAATTTGGGACATATTCCTAAGTCACTGGCAATTACAGCAAAAATATTCAAAGATTATGTCAGACTCTAGATTTGACACTGCAAGGGAATACACAACAGAATGACTGTTCATATGTCGAACTTCAGAATGGGGTGAAATGTCTATAAACTGTATGTCTAATATGGAGTTAATATCCACAATAAACAAAGGACCACAGGGGGACGTGAAGTTGGGAGAGAGATGTAGTTACTGGGAATATGGAAACTATGACAAAGAAATATGCGTAAATATATGTGTATATACATATACATGTATGTATATATAAATGATAATTGATGTGTGTGAAATGTTCAGCCTCACTAATCACCACATAAACCAAAACAAAAATCACAATGCTGCACCACCTGACTCCTGTTAGAAAGGCAATTCTCAAAAAGACAAAACTGACAGGCATTAGCCAAGCTGAGCACCATTCTTTGATAACATCCCCTAAGAGCATCAGATTGTCGTTATTACAAAAGTGTACACCTGTGTTTATACACATGAATGTAGTTGTGTACGTGTGCATCAGACTTTTACACTTAGACACCATTGGCTTTCCCGGGTCTGCAGTTTTCCAATGACAAATCTTAGAACTGAATTACATGATCCAGCTGCTTATGAACATCTTCATGTGTGTACATAGGTGTGCACACATGTGTACATACACACATTATCACCATCATCAATTCTGTCTCTCTATGGAGCCTTAATGCAGAGCTAAAAGTCTATTACATATTTTAAAATTCTAAAAGTTGTCTAAGACCAACAGATAGTTGAAATGTACGAACTAAAAATCTCATTAGAAATAAAGTTAGTTTAAAAAAAATCAAATAGATAAAATTGAAACAAAATGTTATACTTGTCTTCTTTGATAGGGTAAAAAGATGCTCATGGAACTACAGAACAGCTATTTATAGACCTGGGTTTTGACCACAAAACACATTGTTCAACATAAAGTTCCTCTTTAGGAATCAATCTATAGAAATATCCTTCCAAATACACAAAGGTGTATGCAACTTACCCCAGTGTAACAAAACCACATAGAATTTCTGACACGTCATGTTACTTCAGAGATATACACCTGGAAAAGAATAAATCAAAAACAAATCAGTACACATAGAAAATTCATATGTACTGACAGTCTATGGAAAATACAAAAGACAAAAGATAACAAATAAGTCTTGTCAGTTCCTGGCGGCGGGGACCGGGATAGCCAACGGCCTGTGGAGCAACATGCCCAAGTTTTATTGTGACTACTGTGATACGTATCTTACCCACGATTCTCCGTCTGTGAGGAAGACACACTGCAGTGGTCGGAAACACAAAGAGAATGTGAAAGACTATTATCAGAAATGGATGGAAGAACAGGCCCAGAGCCTGATTGACAAAACAACGGCTGCATTTCAACAAGGAAAGATCCCTCCAGCTCTGTTCTCTGCTCCTCCGCCTGCAGGGGCCATGATCCCGCCTCCCCCCAGTCTCCCGGGTCCTCCTCAGCCTGGCATGATGCCTGCACCCCACATGGGAGGCCCTCCCATGATGCCAATGATGGGCCCTCCTCCTCCTGGGACGATGCCTGTGGGACCCGCTCCTGGGATGAGACCACCCAGGGAAGGCCACGTGCCCTTGATGCCCGGGCCTTGGGTAGTGAGGCCTCCCACCCGCCCTATAATGGTGCCCACAGGGCCTGGCATGACCCGGCCAGACGGATAAGAGCAGAAGCGCTCTTTATCCTTTTGTATTTCTTGTTGTTTCACCAGGAGATCTTGGTGCCCAGCTTGAGTGTTTACTAGACGCATGACAAAGAACTTCCCTTCCTAATGGAGGGAACGCTTCTGGAGGGAGAAGTGGTACAAAAAAGTGCGGTTTTCACTTACATTGTGAAATGTGAAAATAAAGTCGTCACCTCTTTTAGTTAAAAAAAAAAAAAACAAAAAAAAACAAATAAGTCTTACACTTCCATGTTTGAATATACTGGGTCAATAGCAGAGAACCATTCCATTTCACATTAAATCACATTCCTGTGTATGAGTGTGTATGTGTTTGTAGGGAGATGTATTATAGTGTATATATCTTGACTATGAAGTGAGTGTGTGTGTGTGTGTGTGTGTGTGTGTGTGTGTGTGTGTGTGGTGCACATTTGTGTATGGTGTTGATAGGATACGATGTACATGTTATATATGTATATTGTGTGTCTATGGGGTATATGGTGTGTATATATGTGTGGGGTGTATATGTGTATTGTGTATGTGTAGCCTATTATGTGTATATGTGTATATATTATGTATGTATGTATGTATGGTGTATATGTGTGACTATGTGTATTTTTATAATATGTTTATATGTGTATATAGCGTATATACATGCATATGTGTGGTTATGTGTGTACATAAATTTGTGTGTGTGAGGGTGTGGGATATAAGTAGAGTATTTATATAGTGGGGGTTTCCATTGCTGTGGGCAACTTGGGAGCAAAGGGTTTATCTCATTGGCACTTCCACACAACAATCCATCATCATTAAGGAAGTTAAGGTACAAACTGCAGGACCCTGGAGGTAGGAGCTGAAGGAAGCTTACTAGCTTTGCCCGCCAGCTCTCTTACAGCACCAGGAACTACCAGCCTAGGGTGCCAATGCCCACAGTGAGCTGGCCCCTCTCACATCAATCGTCAAGAAAAAACAAAACAAAAAAACCAGCACAACAGGCTTTCCCACAGGCCAGTCGGGTGAGGGCATTTTCTCCATTGAGAGTTCCTCTTCAAAAATGACTCCAGCTTATGTCAAGTTGGCATAAAGCTAGCCAACACAATGGATGTGTCATATATATATGTAATGTACTATCTATATATGTGCACCCATGTTTATATATGTGCATTATGCTATATGCATGTGTATAGTGTGTGTAGTATGTGCGTACATGTATTAGGAGGGTGTGGTGTGTGCCCTTGCTAATGCAGATGTGTGCGCATGTGCGTATAAGAGGCATCCACTTGAGTGTGCACAAATGTGGTAGCATGAGCGTGACCTGGTGTCTTTCCTCAACTGCTCTCCACTTGTATCTTTGTTCATACAGGTCTCTCACTAAGCCTGAAGCTCATGAGTTCAGCTAAGCTGGTTGGCCAATGGGAGTTAAGGATCCTGTGTCTAGCCCTCCAGCACCTGACCTACGAGAGAATGTCACTGTCTCCAGCTTTTCACTGGTTCTAGGAAGAAACACTCGGGTCCTTCTGCTCGTGTGGCAGTCATTTTGCCAGCTTATCCATCTCCCCCAAACTCATACTTGAGTTTTTTCTTTTTTTTCTTTCGGAGCTGAGGACCGAACCCAGAGCCTTGCGCTTGCTAGGCAAGCGCTCTACCTCTGAGCTAAATCCCCAACCCCCATACTTGAGTTTTAAGAATAAAATGTGTTTATATCTTCTAAGAAACATAGTAGGTGCTTGTAAATATTTGTTGAATACATTAACAGATGATATACAGCCCCATAGCTTAAAAACAATACTCTTTAAAGCTATTTAGGAATTTAAGCAGAGGAAAATGGCTGGTTGAATGTACAAAATTTGAAGAAATCTTTATGGAGAATCCAGAAGCTCATCCACAGTCTGATCTGAAAGGAATGCAAATGACTTTTGGAGGGCCAGTCGGCCATCCGCCCTGCAGAATGCACCCGACACTGAGGGCCTAGTAAATACATCGATTGCTCGTCTGTTGTTACTATAAACTCTAAACAAACGAAAATCAGACCCTATGTTCTACTGAGTGATCAGATTATGGGTTTCCAGAGGAAGAGCAGATGGTTCATTTTTATGACTAATGATTACGTTGTCATTTTGATCTACCAAATCCACAAATATAAAACAGAGCAGTCTCAGTCAGTGTCTGAATGAGGGATTAAACTGAATCAAAATCGTTTACAACTTGCTCCAGCGACTCCGATCTCTGAGGCTGTGAGACACTTGTAAATAGAAAACCAACTCTGGCACTCTGCTCGTTTTCACAAATATCTCAAGTGGCTCCATCTGCTACTAATGTTTCTGCACTTTCTGCTAAGGAAGCCTCAATTTCCTACTTAAATAAAAGACATTTAAGCATTCTATTTGAATATACATGAACCACTACTCCTTCAAGAGCCAAGATTTTTAACAAAATATATGCAGCTTCCTCTATTCCTAGTAACCTTATAATTTCACTTCTGCCTACTCTTATTTCTTCACTAAGAATAGGAATTTGCCACACATTCCCATCAATCTGCCTGGTGCCTGAAGAAGCCAAAAGTGGGTTCCAGGCAGTAGTGAGCCACCACCTGGGTGCTGGGAATCAAACCCAGGACCTCTGGAAAAACAGCCAGTGCTCTTAGCCATTGAGCCATCTCTCCAGCCCCTGAAATCTTTTTGTAAAGTAAAAAAGACTTCTTCCCAGGTAGGGTGATACATTCCTATAATGGTAGAAGGGCAGAGACAGAAGATGGCCATAAAAATCGGAGCCAGCCAGCCTGGCTTGTATACTGAGTTTCAGGCCAGCCAGGGTTGCATCATGTTTCAAAACAAAACAAAACAAAACAAAACAAAACAAAACAAAACAAAACAAAACAAAACAGTCCCATCATCGTGGTAGGATGGTCTGCCCTCCTTCCTCCAACCCCTCCCACACAGAAAACTCTGTCACTCCTCTGAGAAAACTATGGGCTAACTTGTCCTCACTCCTTGTCTCCATGTTGCTGGCAACTCATCCAAGAGCGCCCACCAGGGGCTCAGTTTTTGTCCATGTATGGACACAATCCTAGCTCCTAGCATCATCACCCCTTACACCCAAGATCCACAAAACTCCTTTGCTTTAGCCTGGATGTGTTATTTTACTGACCTGCACCTGTGCCATCAGTGAACCTACCGGAGAGCTGCGTCCTAGTAAACCTGCCTTTATCAACTTTTAATCTGATCTAATCTGGCCTATATTTATGTCACCAAGGGTAAGAAAAAGCCTATCACACATGAGACACAGATAGCAGGAAAAAGAAAACACAGGGCTTGGGGAATGGTTCAGCAGTTAAGGACAGGTACTGCTCCTGCTGAGTAGGGCCCAAGCTTGTTTCCTAGCAACTACATAAGGTGGTTCACACAGCCATTTACTCCAATTCCAGGGGATCTGACGCCCTCTTCTGACCTCAGTGGGAACTTGAACTCACCTGTACAAACCTGCACAACTACACACGGCTATAAAACAAAATAAATCTTCAAAAATTCTCTTAAAAGATAATTCCTTAACTAAAATGTTTACTTTTTGTACTTTTCTGATAAGAATAAAGTTTGAATTTTTAAACCGGGGTTTAGCACAGTGGCTCTGTTGGCGAAATCACCCTCTGCCAAGCCTGACAGCATGAGTTCAATCCCCAGGACCCCCAGGTAGAAGGAGAGAACTGACTCCCACAAGATGCCCTCTGGCCTCCTCACTCATGCTGTGGCAGATTCATATTTATGTGTATACATGAATAAATAAAGTAATAAGTGAGTAATAAAAATTAAAATAAAATATTCTAACTGAATTACTTCAGTAAGTATAGAGCTAGAGTTTTAAACAAAAAAATTATAGAATAGTTAAGTAGTAGGTATCTTAATCACATAAAAATGGTCATTATCTTAAAAGTCTATGGCATATAGTATTTAAAGAACTCAACTATTTAGAAAGAGTGAATCATATTATATTTACTTAAAATTCGCAAATTGCCCAAAAGTGACTATTTGCTTGCCCTTTCCCTAAAGAACACAGAGGGATGCGAAGCCCACTGTCAGTACAGGGAGATGGCACAGATCAGACATGTGCAGCAGTAAGAGACAATAGGAAACCCTATGGAAGAACTGATTTGTAAGTTAGGAATGTGTTATCAAAAGACTAGGAAGCCATGAGCTCCAAGCACTGACTTTTAAGACTAGTCTCTACCTTCTATTAGTTCTATGCAAGTCTTTCCCTTAGTCACACCCATGACCAGTGACACTGTTCTAAAACCCAAGTTCTTATCCTCCTCCCACATACGTCTAATATAATTAATATGTATGGTTTTAAAGACTGTACCTAATAAATACAATAGCAATTACAATTAATGAATATTTATGTAGGTGCCAGTGGGTTTTCTCTCTATTTCAAATGACTCAGTGGTCACATGCTATCTAGTTCTATCTCTTGTCTCTTTCTCGCCATCCTCCTCTTACATGCATACACAAACACCATAACTATGTATGTGCACGATTTATCCTTATTCATCTCCTAGACACTGACCAGCTTGGCTTGGAAATTCTGTTGGTGGATACAGCATACGATTGTTCGATTATCTCCTGTTTATAGTTTCTTAATTTTCATAGTTTAGACACTCAAATCACAGCTGTCAGTCAAAGCAAAATGAGGAAATATAATTCTGGGAAAAACTAAGTTGTCCTAGCCTTCATGAGACAGACATTTGGTAACAGCTGTTCTTAAACATGACTTCACATTTTTTAAAGCCAATTATAACGTCATTATAGAAGCTCCTGAGAATCTCTGTATTGGCTAGTATTTAGTATGAATAATTACCACACTTATTACTACACATGGTGAAACTTAGGGTCTCAGTATGCAGCTCTGGCTGGCCTGGAACTCCCTGTGTAGTCCAGACTGGCCTCAAACTCAGAGATCCTCCTACAAGTGCTGAGATTAGTACAGGCATATGTTAGCGGGCATATTTTGCAGGGTTGGGGATTTAGCTCAGTGGTAGAGCACTTGCCTAGCAAGCGCAAGGCCCTGGGTTTGGTCCTCAGCTCCAGAAAATAAAAAATTATTTTGCACCATGTACCGAAATTCTTGTAGTCTTCCGTATTGTCAACTTCCATTGTTCAAATACGTTCCTCAAAGCACACACGTTGGAAGCTCAGCCTACGGTATAGCATTATTAGAAGGTTAAGGCTTAACAAGAACTGATAAGGCCACATGCAAGTTAAGACTGTTGCTGGAGTGGTTTGATTTGGGTTGTGTTTGGCCTTCTTGGCCTCTGTCCCATGCTTGTTTGCAATGCTATCAGATTATAATGTATCAAGAAATGTCCCGTAGGTGTGGCCTTTTGCTGTTGGATTTTCTACCTCCAGAATCCTGGAGCTGAATATTCTTTATGTTCTCTTCTTTATAAATTCTTCAACTGTGGCATTCTGTTACAGCAACAGTATGAAAGGGAATAATGGGGGATGGGGGGAATCCGTAAAGGTAAAGAAACTAAGTATCCATATTGAGATTCTACTTTGTAAACTTATTCTATTCCTTCTTACAGTGTGAATCTCAAGAGATTGATTTGAACCCTCGTTCTACACTTCCATAGGACAGGACGTTCTGAAGGTTTCAGGAGAGGAGTCATCGCACTCAGGGAAGTGGGTCACTGGGATTGGGCCCTACAGGGTGTACTATCTTACAGATACTATGCTTCCAGACTACTGTGATAAGAACAGTTGTCTTTCTCCACACCCTCTAGCCTCCATGCTGGTCTGTTCCACTGACAGGAAACAAGAGACTTAGACCCAAATCCTCTCAAAACTTGATCTAAATTAGAATTTCCCTACCTTTAGTTATATCTGTCATATATTTGATCATATAATCTCAAAAGTAACGAACACCTTCATCTATTGCAGTCATTTTCCACATGTGGGTCATGATCCCTGGGGGAGTGTCACATACCACATATCCTGTACATCAGATATTTAGCTTATGATTCATAACAGTAGCAAAATTACATTTTTAAAGTAGCAACAAAATAACTTTATGGTGGGGGAGGGGCGTCACCACAACAGAAGGAACTGTATTAAAAAGGTGCAGGGTTAGGAAGGTTGAGAACCACTGGATTTCTGTCAATGAAAATAGCCAGTCAGTCAATAGGAAAAAAACAAAAACAAACAAACAATAATCCTGAACAATTCTGACATGCTACTCCTAAGTCCTAGAGTTAACACTGAATGAAACACACACACAAAATTAAAATGTGGGCCCTTGTGAAGTTCTCATTCTAGTGGTAATGAAACTGAGAAGCATACACACAGCATGTTAGAGCATGAATAAACGCTATGGAGGGGAAAAGCAAAGGAAAGAAACAGGAAATATATACATTGCAAAGTAAGAAGCCAGGCAAGTTCAACTATTGCCTGGAGACATTTGAACAAAGACTTAAGGGATATGTGTGTAACAGAGCAAACCACGCAGACATTCCAGAGACGAGCGCTCCAAGCAGAAGAAACTAAAGTACAAAGATGGTTGCTGATACACTCAGGGAAAGCACAGGGGAGGAAGAGATAGGAAGAGGAAGGATGAGAGCACATAGGGGCTCATAATTATGACAAAGATGTGGGCTTTGACAAAGTAAGAACGGGAAAGCCATCAGAGTATTCGGAGCAGAAAAGGGTCGTGATCTGATGTGTGTTTTACTAGGATTTTTAAGTTTAGGGACTGTAGAGATGGTTCAATGGTTAGCTCTCCCACAGAACTCATGTTTGATTTGATTTCCCAGCACCCACATGACAGCTCACAACTGTAGTTGCAGTGACTCCGACACTCTCTTCAGACCTCCATGGGCACCAGAGATACACATGGTACACCTACACACACACAAATTACCCTACCCATTAACACATAAATTTTATTTTTTTAATTTTTTTATTATTTCTTCATAAGTGTATATGTTTGTGCACATGTGTGTGCACAACCATAGAAACCAAAAGAGGGTATTAGAGGCCCCTAGAATTAAGAGTTAGGTGATTGTGAGCTGCCCAATATGGGTCCTGGGAACGGAATCACACTCCGCTGAAGTACCAGCAAGTATTCTCAACTGCTGAGCCATCTCTCCTGCCCCCTCACATATATTTTAAAAGGAAAACTTGTTAAAGAATAGATTAAAGAGAAAAAAAAGGACACGAACAAATTAATAAATAGATCCTTGTACAGCAAATACAGAGGCGTATGCCAGCAGGAAACCACTGAACTGAGAACAGGACCCCTGTTGAAGGAATCAGAGAAAGAACTGGAAGAGCTTGAAGGAGCTCGAGACCCCATATGTACAGCAATGCCAACCAACCAGAGCTTCCAGGGACTAAGCCACTACCCAAAGACTATACATGGACTGACCCTGGACTCTGACCTCGTAGGTTGCAATGAATATCCTAGTAAGAGCACCAGTGGAAGGGGAAGCCCTGGGTCCTGCTAAGACTGAACCCCTAGTGAACTAGACTGTTGGGGAGAGGGCAGCAATGGGGGGAGGGTTGGGAGGGGAACACCCATAAGGAAGGGGAGGGGGGAGGGGGATGTTTGCCCGGAAACCGGGAAAGGGAATAACACTCGAAATGTATATAAGAAATACTCAAGTTAATAATAATAAAAAAAAAAAAAGAAATATGAGACGAAATAAAAAAATAAATAAATAAATAAATAGATCCTTGGAATAATACAAAAGTAAGGGTAGACTGTAATGGCCATTGAAGTTATAGAAGAGATTGTGGTCTGGATTTATTTTAAAAATGTAAAGATTTACCTTCACATATATGTAGATACATATGAGCTATGGTAGAATATAAAGGATCAACAATGACTCCCCGCTTTAAGGGCCTAACTAATTTCAAAGATGAAGATGAGAGAGACAGTTTATCGTGAAGATTCTATTTAGAATACATTGAAGTAGGATGTATAGTTATAGAATGCCTACTAGATGGACAAGAGAAAATACTAAGCAGGAAGCTGGGAAAAGAGGTCTGAGGCTCAGAACAGGAAGCCAAGACATGAACTGTCATGGCCTAAGTCCTCAGTACACAGCGGGTAACAAGGAATTTTCAAGAGTAGAGGGAGAACAGAGCAAAGACTCTGAAGAGGGGACCACCAGAGTGGAAAAGGGCAGAGCCTGGGAAAAAGAAACCTGGGAAGCATAGCATGCTGTCCTGGGTGTCAGGTAAAAGATGGGACAGCTGGGACAAGGCTGCTAGTAGGTGAAATGGAATGAACACTAAGACCAAATGGCAAAGCTGATGTCATCACAGACCTGATAGCTCCCTAGACCTTGAAGAACCTGGTCAGAGTATTCAAAACTAATGTTGGATAGGAATGAGTTTAAGGAGAAAAAAAAGTAAAAACAGAGAATATAACCAGCTCATTAATAATATTTTGATTTGAATGGAAGAGAAGAAAATAACAATATCACAGACACAATATATAACCTTAAATAATCTACAAAAAGATACATTCAACATTCATGTAATTGTTTCTTTTAAAATAGGCAAAACAAGGCTTGTGGTAAGGAAGAACAAGTCTGAGTATCCTCAGGTTGTCTTTCTTAAACAATGAGTAGAAAAGCATTTGTCTTACAATTGCCCATTGCAATGATACACTACACGCTATATTTGTCAGGGTCCAAATGTTAAAAATGCTAAAGACTAAGATCAGGAGTGTGAAAAGACAACAGATAGTATCACTATTGCTTCTGCAAAATCACTTAAAAGAGCTGCAGGTGTCATTCACTCCTTAGAGTGCTTGTCTAGGAAGCCCTGGGTTCGATTCCCAGCACCCCATACACCAGGTGGACCAGACCTGTAATCCCAGCACCCAGGCAGCAGAGCCTGAGAAATCCAAGGTCATCCTCAACAACAAAGTGAATCTGAGGTCAGCCTGAGCTGATACTGTTTGTTTGGGGGTAGTGGGTATGGGTGGATGTGTGTGCTTCAGAAGGAATATTCTAAACTATAAAAGATCAAATTTAAATAGAAACCCCAAAAGCATGTATGTACAAAGTCTGGCCAGTAGGTGAACATTTGCACTTTTCTAATTTAATTAAAATTGGAATTTGTAAATCACAAAATCTTAAGAATTTGAACTGAGCATAAATAAGCCTTTTCTTCATTTTTGACTCCACGGGACATATTTTAGTATGAGTGTTTGCCTCTAAGGATAAAAAAAAAAAATGCAATACAGTGTCTGCCAAAAAAAATCATTTATTTTGGCTTTTTTTTTTCTTCTGGATATGTTTAGGTCTTATTTCCAAGACCTCCCACTTCACAAACACAAACCATTTGGTCCAATATTAGTGATCTAAGTGTGAAGCAATGACTGTTGTTTCCTCGATAAATTCATGGGAGAATAAAGCCCCACATTGCAAAAGAGGAAAGGGTCCCTGCCAACCTCCACAGCTCCCTGAGCTGTGAATGAGCTGGCCTGGATCTAAGCATCAGATGCCTGCAGTGTTCCCATTGTTTTTCAAGCAAGCACCAGCAGGGTATCTGGGCTCTAAGACTCCCAGTCTAATCAGCAAGGAATCCACTTCACTCTGCTCGAATTTCAAAGGAGATGACCCTCTGCTTCACGAGGTACTGTGAGAAAGACAATTTCCAGCCAAAAGACAGAACAAGTACTGAAAATAAGTTAAAATCTGTTCATAAAGTAGTATTTCAAACTCATATTGCTCTCTCAGATTGCACACAAAGCATTTGTGGGTGGTAAGATATTATTTCATTTTAGACCACAGCCAACAGAAGTAGCTAGAAATGCCTCTCTCTACACCTAGCCTAACTGGCAGTGTCTAAATCCCAAGTAATTTAAAAAATATTAACGGTAAAATATTTGTATGTGGGGAAAAAAGCTACTGTCTCATTTTGTGCCCACGTATACGAGTCAAGGTGTTCTGTTTTCTCAAAAATGAAGCAAAAAGTACACTGCCACGTTATAGAAAGGGGTGTGTGTGTGTGTGTGTGTGTGTGTGTGTGTGTGTGTGTGTGTGTGTGTATTCCTAATTTCTGGTTGATCTGTTTAGTTAACCTCTGCTATTTTCTGGGATTCATTCCAAGATTATAAAACGTATCGCTGAAGTTGTCATCTCTGTTATTGAGATTCATTTCAGAGAAACGCTGAAGTGGTCTGGAAAACCACTTTTTAAACATTCTGCGCACAACTTTATGCTAAAAAGCCACAAGTGCCACACAGTAATTGATGAGAAACCTACAATTTTTGGCTTTCTACATTTTTTTTCTTCCAAGTATACAATACAAAAAAAGTACTATGTTAAAGCCACAAGTTATTTATGTAATTTAGGTACTTCTTTCTTTCTTCCTATTTCTTCTCAGTGTTTCAGTGTTGCAGACACTGGTTTAAAGGTAACCTGATTCTTTGAGAGCCGGGTGATCTATTCTGATATAAACTATATATTTCCAAGTTCTTTACAAATACAAAGATTTCTCTACCACTATTGCCTGGAAAATCCTGAAAACAGACTGTTAAGGCACATAAGAACCCCAACCCCAAGACCAATGGAGTCTTTTAGTTTCATGAAATTAGCAAGATTGGCAATTACAGAAGTCTACATTTTTAATATGGGGTACACCTGAGGTATTATTAAAAGGCCCTCAGAAATTAAATGAATCCAACCCTCTAAATGTGATAGACGAAGAAACCCATGGAGGTTAGGCTAAGCACACACCCCTGAAGATAAATTTGAAACTACAGCAGAACTCAGGTGCTATGGCTCCGGGTCCGCAGCGCTGTCGCTGCGCTTGCGTCACTGTCTGGATACTCATAGACCCTTCAGTCCCTCCGAAGAACTCCTCTACAGGCAGGAGTCCACAAGTAGCGTCGCACCCAGATACCCAGTGTCTTAGATGGCGTCAACATACCTGGATTTGCGGAACGATTCCTCGGTCGGGTCTGGTTTTTTCCTCACCACTGCAAATCCTTTTAAAGGAGTGATCCGACTGGGGCTCGCCTCGGGGCTTTGGTTGGCTGGAAGGCTGGCTTTTCTATTTGTTTTGTTTTTAATTTGCTCGGAAGGGGAAAGAGGGTGGGAAACTTAACCCGCCCTACAACACATTTTTCCCTTGTGTCTTTCAAGCCAACCCACCCTCTTTCCGCCTCCGGGACTTAAGGGGTTGATGGCGCAGCCCCAGGCAGTTTCCAAAGTAGCTGGAGGCCTGGAGAAGTTGCGTGGCCCTCTGCAGGTACCGCCCCAGTCTGCCGCCCGGTCCCCGAATGTCCTGCGTCCTGCACAGCCTTGGGTGGCCCCGCGCCAAGGGTTGAGGACTGGAAGAGGGTCCCACCTGTGTCCTGGAGTGGCGTAAGGCAGGGATGCCTGGGCTCTGTGCCGCTGGCTCGGAAGGTGCCCGCCACCCGTGCGCGGGCGCGACGCTGCGGGGCACTGGCCACTCAGGTGACTGCGCGGCGGGGACGCTGCGCGCGTGGCCGAGGCCGGGGCTTGGGCAAAGCTTTGGGGGCTGATTCTGTTCTCTCTGGCCTCTACAGCAGCAGATGTGGGAAATACTGCAGTAATAATCTCAAGGAAAGTGCGAAGTGGGAAAGAGAACCAGGAAAGATCCCAATTAGGGAAGTCCTGAGCTCTGAATCCCCTGATTTGCATCCTCAGCCTTACTTTTCCCAAAGGGAAAGAAGGCATTCCTGCATCTAGTTGACTAATAACATCTTCGTTTTCCATCCTGGAACTCAATGACATTTGATGTAGTAAGTTACTGAATAAATAAATTAATTAATTTTAAAAAAACCTGTCCTTAGAGAATCAGAATCTAATCTCAAAGTACATAGACATTTGTTGCTCTCAGCTCAAAATGTGTATTCACTTATCTGCTTACTTCCTTAATGAATGTTTATTGAGGACATGATGTATTATATCACTCTCTTTGAACTTGGGGAAGGTGGACACAAGCATTTATAAAATTCCCAACTGTACAGTTGGTCTGAAAGCAAAACAGTAAAGGTGAAAGAACAGAAGTGAGCAGAGGGATTTTGGATTGGGTAGATCCATTACAAGCAAAGGCCTCTCAAGGTTAATTTGACCAGTGTTCTCCTAGGAAAACCATTGAAACTGGGCTCCGCAAGGAGTTACCTGAATTAACCCAGCCACAAGAGAACTCAGAACAGAGCTCCTGCTCCATTACAGGAGTCGGTACAGAAATTGCCATGCGTGAAATCTGTAATAGACTCCTCCCTATAGACATGGGCTTTCAGGACCAGTGGCACTTTTCTGACAAGTGGTGGCCCTGTGGATCATATGTTGAAGTCACTTTATTCAGAAATGCCACGATTACCCATTAAAAGATTTCATGGGCATATGAGGTAGGCAACATTAACCTAGAAATGCTAAGCTTTGGTGGAGGGGGTGATGGGAAACAAAGCATAAGGACACATGTGTATGCAAGTGCCATGAGGAAATCTGTGACTTTATATACTTGCTGAAAGAAAGAGAGAGGGGGGGGGAGAGAGAGAGAGAAGGAAGGAAGGAAGAGAAAGAAAGAAAGAAAGCGAAAACCTGTGCATTATAGAAAACGAATGCTTCAGGAAAAAGTTCAAACCTCAAATTCTCCATTTCTGTTTGATTCCCAAGCATTGCAGCACACTGCAAGCCATCACTATTGCCAAAGTGTATCCCACCTAGATATCCCACCTAGACACATTTCTGCACCATGACATAGCATGGAGTGTCCACTTCGGTAGCTCCACAGAGCGTGTATATTCTAATTAACTGGACATCTTTGAGTCTCAATCCTGATGACACTGTGCTTGGTTACTTATCTCAGCCATGGTAAAGGATTATTAAGGAGTAAATGGTTAAAAGAAATCACAACCAACATGTTAAGAACTGTCACCACACTGAAAACCATCTCTAAAATGAGATAGAATTTACCAGAGCAAAACAAATTAACACCCTGACTCACTCCATATTTTTGGAGGGAAGAGGGGAAAAAAAATCCCTAAAAGGAAATGTAGTGTAAAAAATAAATTAATGTGTTCACCCATTTTCTCTTTTGAAAAAAAATCAATAGACTGCCCATTTACACAGAGGCAAACCCCACTGGGCACAATCAATCACGAGTGAGCTTACCGTCACACGAAGTGGGTAAAATATTTTATCCAAGTATTTTGGTTGTTAGGTTCAGAACATAAACATTGCCTGATGACTACGTTGGTAAGCCTGATGCTGCTCTTCTTGGATGCCTGCCCGTGACTTCCATGACTGACTCTCTCTCTCCAAGATCACCTCTTTCCTCATCAGCTTTTACTCTCCCATTGCCACCATGTAAAAACTAACAGGCATGTAACCACCACACTGAACCACACTGGTGACTTACAGGCATCACAGATTCATCCAGGACCCAGCCCTATGGCTGGTGAATTGGACTGTGACCACATTCCAGGAAGGAACGCCTTGTTATGTATGTACAAACACACAAACACACACACACACACACACACACACACACACACACACAGACATGCATGCACGCACACACATGACTGGACTTTGTGGCATAGGTGCATGAACTCCTACATCTAACAATAAAAGGAGTCTGTACTTGAAAACTAAAAAGATGTTATAAGTTTTTTTTAAAAGAAATTCACTAATACAATCAATAACAAATATTCAAACAAAGTCCTGGACCTTTGTATATTTAATTTTACTGGGCTGCATTTGCTTATAAATAAGAAAACTAATTAATTAAATAATGGATTCTGAGGCCCAAGTAAACAGTAGCAAAGAAAAGTTTGGCACAATGATGTTTTAAGTTGGGGTCAGATGACAAGCCATTAGCTGATAATTGGCAGACCCGTTTATTTAAATAAGTAGTAGCTAGCCCCACTCTCTGTACCAGAAATACGTTTAGAAGGGGGAAAGTTCAAAGCAGATAACAATGTAAAAATGAAAGCCTATGATCAATTTTCCATAGTGACACAAATAGTGTCCCTAAAATACACTCACTTTTCCAAAGACTTTAGCAGGATAAGCAAACTAAACAAGAATAGTTAATAATCAATGAAAGAAAATAAAATGTTAAGAAGAATAAACAAATCTGAGGTCTACCATTTGATAAACAGGATACTATGACCAAAGCAAGCTGAGCTAATTCACAGGCTAGCAATTCTGCCTTTAAATCAATGATATTCAAAGGCTCTTCTAATAAGTGCTACCTCTGGGCTCAGAATTAACCAGCTCCTCTGCTGATCATTAAATATTATAGTATATATTGTACACTATATGTGATATATATCATATTATATATAATACTAGTGTTGTTGATCTACAAATGCTCTTTGAATAAATACATGCCATGAAAAGAAACATGGTGGGGGGACAAATATATTCAGAACAAATGCCTGTCAAGCCCTAAACTGTCAAACACAAGAGGCTAGAGATGAATCAGTGCTTAAGAGCATTTGCTGTTCTTATAGAGGACTGGAGTTTGATTTCCAGAACTTACATGGTAACTCACGAATGCCTTTAACTCCAGCCTTCGGGGACTCTTGACACTGTCTTCTGTCCTTAGGCACCACATGCACATTCAAATACTAATATGCACACACAAATAAAATAAAATAAATCTTTTTACGAAACAAATACTAGCCGGATGTGGTGGCATATGACCTTAATCCCAGCCCTGCTAACGCAGCGGGAAGAGCAAGAGTTAACAGGAAGAGGCAAGAGGCAAGAGGCAAAAGGCAAGAGGCACCTCTGAGTTCCTGCTCACCAGCTGAGTGTGTATGCTAATTTCACAGTCAGTCAGGCAAGAGGTCATTCGAAAACAGCTATATGGGAGTATGTCCCCTTATTAAATGAGCCCTGGGAAATAGAACCATTCATCTGGTCCTGAGAGACTAACGCAGCCCAGTCACTTTTCAGTCTGTTTTCTCACCTAGTGCCACAATCCATAAGGCATTTAATCTAAATTACTCCCCCTAGGGAATGCTGTTGGCAAGGATACAGAAGAATCCTATTACCTTGACTGCCAGGGAAGTTCATAGCCCCTTCGTACACCGTGATTTAAAAAAAAAAAAAAAACTAAGGAGCAACAGGCTGGACAGATGGCTCAGTGGTTAAAAATGTTTACTGCACAAACAGGAAAAACAGAGCTCAGAGCCCAGTATCTATGTGAAAAACCAGCCTAACATACCTCTGTTACCCTGATACTAATGGGGCTAGAGGCAGGGGAATTGCTAGAGTTTGCTGACTGCTTGCCCAGCTGAAAAATACTGGGTTCCTGGGGTTGGGGGTTTTGCTCAACAGTGGAGTACTTGCCTAGTTAACATGAGGCCCTGGGTTCCATCCTTAGTAGAGGGACAGGCTGAGGGAGAGACACCACCCTCAGAAGATTATGGCAGTGAGTGCTAGAAAGGACACCAGAAACCCTCCACTGACCTCTATGCACATACAGGCCTCATACACTATACACACACCACCCACCCTCACCACATGCACACGCACAGATAGCATTGTTATAATTTTATATAACAAGGATGCAAGTTATATCAGCAATGATTAAATATCAGTACAAGAACACGATTTTCCCCCCTCTGGGGTTTTTCATTAAAACCGGTTCAGTACTTCATGCTGTATCTTTATATTTGCGGTCTCTCTGCCAATTTATCAGAAATGGACACCAGAGTGTAAGAAAATTTCATAAATTCACCAAGTTTTACATGTGAGCCAAATTTGTTATTTCCTTGCCCCTGAAATATGAGAAATAAAGTTATGATAATAAGCATTGGGAATGCACTCCTGAAGCATTGTCTGAAAGGGGGCTATAAGTCCATGATTGGGCTGAAAGGAGAATTTGCAGCCAAATACAGTTTTCACAGAAATGCATTTTAATTTATGTCCCTAAGGAACTCAAAATGGCCAATACTTCTGATTTTCCTGATGATCTATCTGGACACATACACACACACACACACACACACACACACACACACACACACAGTACGAACCAATTTTCACATAGCACCAAGTGCATTGTTCTCTGCAGGAATATAATGGGATTTGAGAGCAAAACCCACCAGGCCTATTCACTGAGTGATAATCCAAGTCCTCTAGGTACCTACTACAGAGGTTACAGATTCATGGTGAAGAGCCTAAGGGTTATTTTTCCAGAACCCTGGTTTGGAATTAATGGATGGTGAGAGATAAGTTATCTCTTGCCTTGGCCCTTGGTGCAGCTCTGAGGAACTTTCTCAGCCAGCTCCCTTCTCTCTCCTCTGCTCAAAGAAAGCACCCCCTGTGTTCCCCTTGACTCTAAGCCCTTGAATCTAGTCATGCTGTCAGGTACAGTATCTTGGCTGCAAAGGAAGGCCACACACAGCATGTGGCCCAAGTAACCTATGCCTGTGACTCCAGCTGGAACAGAGCATGGGAAAATGATTGGAGACAGGTCAGTCCAGATTGTTCTTTGGGGCTTTTCAAACAGGATCTGGGAATGAGATACCAAGGTGTGCCAGCCAAGGCAGGAAGAGTTTCCCTGTCAGCTGCTGAGTGCTGTTTGCCTACACGCTTCCCCAGGTCCAACCAACAACAGATTGACAGGATTTTTCAATTGTGTGTATACTGATTATGTGTTGGTATTTCTTTGTCATTATCCCTTCATGACACAACTCTTTATATCATACTAAGTATTCTCACTAATGTACAGGAGGTATAGTAGATGGGAGAAACTGTAAGAAACTTGAATATCCACAGATCTTGGCATATGTGGAGGTCCTAAAGCCATTCTATGGCTGATACAAGGGCCAGCTGCCTGTGTAGCTGTGAGCTGCAGCTGAAGGGCAGCCACGTGAGCAGCACGCCCTGCAGTGAGACACAGATGAGACTTTCAAGCCATATAAATAGATGTCATATATTGTGGCTCCATTTTTTCAACTATATCTGTTTACCAACGGATAGATACTGTTAAAGAATCCCTATTCTTAATTTTTGCTTTGTTTTGTTTGTTTTGTTTCCACATCAAACTTCCAAGCAGGGGACCATGGGAGGGAAAAGAGGACGGGGTCAGTATGAGCAAAGTCTCTGATCCCTGGACATCTGTTGAATTTGGCCTCGGCCTCTTCTATCTGGTTTTGGGTGTTGATCTACATGGATCCCTGCCAAAGGCTACTTGAAACTAGTGACTGTCCTTGTTTGCTTGATGCCTCCCTGAAGTGCTCAGAGACATGTGCCCAACACAGCCTGGGTTACAGGCCCCATACTGAGGCTTCCAAGCCAGTCGGGATATCTGTCTCTTGCTTAGGAATTCTTTTTCTTCTAAGCTTTGTTGAGTTGAGTGAAAAGGGATGCTAGCCCTTTCTGCTGCACCGAGTCTCTCCAAACTCATTGAAAGCATCTACTGATTCTTCCCACCAGACTCAATCTGAGTTTACTGGGAGCTTGAGACCCTGTGTTCTGGTTTATACTGCCTGTTCCTGACCCTCTAGAGCGCGGTTGATTTCAAACACCACTGAGCACAATTGCCTGCTGAATGCCATTCTTGATATAATTCTCCCAAGGGGGCAGGGCCCTTTAATCTGTGCAACATCAATGTTGCACCTCTTAGTTTTCAGAGTTTGATTTTTTTCTTTTTAAGCCTCAAAACACAACATGCTATGATATCTCCTCTTTTGGTAATGTACCAAAAATACAATGGGTTATGAGGATACATAAAAAAGAATGCCAGGGAATAACTCAAGAAGCAAAGGAGTTGGTTGGTTGGTTGGTTGGTTGGTTGGGTTCTAGAAGGCAGAGCCAAGCACTTGGAATGACACACAGAACCAAGGAGCAGAGCCATATTTTCTTCATATTGTCCTGTTCTCGGTATTGTACCCTCTGTGGATGGTTATTTTGGTTATCTTCTTGAGTTATCTTACTCTCTGCTTCCATTTTTTTTCCCACTTACAATAATCCCAGCTACATTTCTATTACTCACACCCTGTAGAACCCCACCCAACATGACAGGCAGGCCAAAAGACAGTGGGTTGTATTATCTCCTTAAAACAGGGATATTTTGATACTCAAGTAGCAGGAAAATCAGACATGTGAGTGGTCCCCAGAAGCCCTAAAGTCACTGGGAACCTCCATTATCTTAGCTTTTTAAAAAAATTTCAGGCTCATCATCATCATCATCATCATCATCATCATCATCATGCCTAGAATCCATGGTCTTCTTGCCTCTGCCCCACAACAAAGGGTACAATGACTGGTGTGAACCACCTTGACAAGCTTTCCTCACTTTCTTGATATGAGTGTCATATGCACGGTTTATGACCAACTCCCTCCACATTATAGAAAAATCTACTGAAGCCAACTCCCTGGCTTTACATAAACTACTTCCCAACAAAAAGTAAAAGGAGAAAGGAAAGAGGAAAATCTCCTATCATTTGGTTTCCATAGTAAAAATTTAAAAAGAAGGAAATTCTTGAGTTTATTTATTCTCTCATGTCAAATAACAGTTGGCATTTGGATTATAACTATAGGACAAAATTCTCTATAGTTAAGATTTATAATTTAACTTTCTTATGTGTACAAGTGTTTTGTCTGCATGGTCTAAGCATATCACATGCATGCAGGACCCTCAGGGGCCCAAAGAGGGTGTCACGTTCTGTGGAACTGGAGTTACAGAGACATGACTGTACGTACTAGGGGTCTGTGTGAGTACATGTTTGCGGGTGCTGCTGGCCACTGAACTCGGGAGCAGCAAGTGCTCTGAACCACAGAGTCTTCTCTCCAGCCACTGATGAAGCTTTTAAAGTAACATTTCAGATATGCATGAAGAAAAATGAATTTTAAAAGATTGCCTTGTATTTTTGTATCACAGAAAAGAAAGGTAATAAGAATAAAAACACACAGAATTGTTTCAAAACAAGAGGCAATTAAATGTTAATAACTTTGCAGAAAAAAAGTTAAGCGTGATTTAATACAATAAATGGGACATTACATTCTCAACTTGAAATGATTTAAATTCAAGAAGACTGATGTAAATACATACCTTCGGTTCTTGTACATCACCCAGTCATTGGTTACTTCAAAATTCTTGTTTCAATCATAAATTAGATGTACCTGACATTATATAACACATTTAGTTTGAAACACCAGTAAATACAAATGTCCAGTGTGTGTGTGTATTGCTTAGTGATGGGTTCATTTATAAGTGAACTTCAGTAATTGTTTATAATCAAAGGCTTGGTTATGGTGAAGACATAGACATTTCTGATATATGATCCTGAAATTCCTTTCTTTTTACTCACTTCCCTGCCCCATCAACCGTGTCTATCCCCTACAAACCCATGAACGTAGAATTTCTAACCACTGTCACCAAACATCCATAGTCACTGAGCCATCTATGAACTTCTTGTTAAAACTCCCCAGTGCCCTCCTGACTCCCCCCCACCCCATCAAGTTTCCAATGAAACACAATACTGTTTTCAAGGCACAACCACCACATGGCCTAACATCTCCTGTGGCAATGGAAACAGAAAAGAACCACTTGAATTTTTTCACTCTCCTGATCCTATTTTCCCTTTACCAAAAGTGGACAATAAGTTATACAAACAGTGGGACCCCAGGAACTTGAGTGTCCACAGTGACCATCATTGGCAACTGTCACCAGTTGTGTAAGATTCTTGTGGTTAAAAATGAATCGTGGCTGAATTCCCTTTTTATCCCAAGTTGGTTCTCATTTAGATGAATGGTTCCCAGGCTCCATACTTCAAAAGCAAAATTTCAAAAATGTGTGGAGATCCACCTTGCATGTGTTGGTTCTTACCTTTGCCAAATAAGAATTCAGAGAAAATAACATTCTCTACCAACAGCACCATTTCACACACACACACACACACACACACACACACACACACACACACACAAACCACACACAAACCAAAAAGAAAACAAAAACAAAAGTCTCTCTTTCTTCAAAAAAAAAAAAGATTTATTTATTTCTATGAGTGCACTGTCACTTTCTTCAGACATACCGAAGAAGGCATTGGATCCCATTACAGATGGTTGTGAGCCACCATGTGGTTGCTGGGAATTGAACTCAGGACCTCTAGAAGAGCAGTCAGTGCTCTTAACCACTGAGCCATCTCTCCAGCCCCCAAATCTCTTTTTAAGTCCAACATAAGACATTGTTTTAGCTTAAAAGGAGAGAGGGAATTCATCAATCCCAAGAATATATGCTAATCATGTCTATCAATATTCTGACAAAGAATAAGTAATACCTTCAAAGGGTCAGATTCAAAATATTTTAGTAAAAAGACGGCTTACAAAGGGAAAATTATAAATATACATCTTACAGAAGATACTAAAATACACACACATATGGGGAGAGAAAGAGAGTTCCCTAGAAACCAGCTACAGCTGGAAGCTGTTAGTCCTGCACAGGCTGAGGAGGGAAGAGAATTGTGTTCCAGAGCAAACTGAGAGCTGGAGTTGATTAACAGAGAGAGAGAAATAGGAAGAGTGGACCAACCAGATGCTGACTATCCACCATCCTGCCTGAACCAAGCAAAGGTCAAAGTACTAGGGCCTGAAGACTGGCAGTGGATGTGTCAGCCCCTGGAGCAGAGAACGGGCCAGACAGGGTGAAAAGCAGGAACCATGGAGAGGGCCCAGCAGAGCCCAGCTTCATACACTGTGGATCGAGATTCCATCTGGTGTAGAAGAAATGAATTTGGGGACTATGGAAAAAAAATGTCATCACAACTAAAAATCAATTCAACCTGGGGCATAAATAAATGTTTTAAATGAACATATTTAACATAAATAATATGTTAAATAAATGCAAGGTTTTCCTGGCAGCACTAGCCTGGGTTATGGTGTATGACTTCACCACAGCCTTGGCTCTGTTCACATGATATGACTTCGCACTGTGCACAGCACCAAGGCCTGCTGCCCCAGCGAACACCACTCAGCTATGAGACCATATGTTACTGTATTTTACAGATTGCAGTGTTTTACTGTACATATGAAGTTTTCTGCTCTTACAGGAACTGAAAGGTTAATTATGAAAGACAAAGACTTTTAGTATTTTTCTGCCCTCATTTTCTTCAGCATGTAAGCAGCGAATTAGTGTATCTGTGTCAGAATGTCTGATTTAAAAACTGCTGTTTGAGTTGCTGGCTTGAGTTTTATAGAAGATTATTCAGTGAATTTTGGGTTGGGATTAAGACAGAATTTCCAACTTCTGAAATGGCCGTACAGACTCCTACCCTCTTGCACTACATCTTTTTGTGATGAGCACGTCTCAGCATGGCCAATTATAAAATCAAAATGGCAGCCAACTCTGAACCGTACTGATGTTCTACATGCTTCCCTGGGAAAGACTCAGCCGGGATCTCACTCTTTATGTTTCAATAGAAACAGGACTCTCCATCTCCTCAGAGTTCAACCTTGTTTTCATCGTGGATAAGTGGTAATATGATGCATACACCCAAGAATTACTGTAAGATAAACTTCCTGTGTCTTATCACCTGCAAAGCTTGAGTTTTATTCCTGTCACACGCTAACAGGATAACGCAAGTATCAAGTACAAAGGAGTCAGACACAGGAGCGATTTAGGGAGCCCTGTACTATAACGTACTGATGGGCTCTGGCAATGGAGGGCGGAATGGGAATTACACAGAGCACAGTTTATGTATGCATATCAATGACTCTTTTTTTATTTTCATTTGTTTGTGTGATCGGTGTTCCCAACCTTCCTAATGTTGCAATTCTTTAATACAGTTCCTCACGTTGTGGTGACTCCCCCAACCATAAAACTATTTCTGCTACTTTGTAACTGTCATTTTGCTACTGTTCGGAATTGTGATGTAAATATCCGCTCTGCAGGATATCTGATGTGCAGCCAGCAGGGCCGAGACCCACAGGTTGAGAACCACCAGAATAGAGGGTGCCTGTGTATGTAGAGGCTTGAGGTGGATGCTGGGTGTCTTACTTTATTGTTCTTCCCCTTATTTTTTTGAGACAGGGTTTCCCACTAACCTACAACTTGCTGTTTAAACTAGACTGGCTGGCCAAAGAGCCACTGGAATACACACACACACACACACACACACACACACACACACACACACACAAACCTCTGCCAGTACTGCACTTACAGATGTGTGCCATGATAGTCAGCTCTTACATGGACTCTTGACATTGGAACTGTACCGTCATGTGTGTGCAGCCAACATTTTACCCACTGAGCCATCTCTCCATCCTTCCCTTTTTCATTTTGGTAGAGGAAAGTTGTAGGAGAAATTTTAAGATCTAATGATGCTTGTAATTACACTTGATACTTCCTCAATTAATGGCTCTGTATCTAATGGCATGGCATCAAGTGGTGCTGAAATGGACAACTTATTCCAGGACTTCATATTTATCTCTCTGATTAAAAATACTGCCACACAAAGGTATAAAATAGAAACAAACACTTCATTCGATTCAGAACATCTGTCATGAGTTACGGAGTGCCACTTTTACCAGAGCGTTCCAGACTGCTGGGAGCTTTAAAACACCCTGGTGCCTGGCTCCCATCATCATACATACTGGATTGGTTGGCACGGAGTAAAACTTGGACAAGGATTTTTTTCAAGAACCTTATTTTTTTATATTATTATTATCATATATTATTATTCTTTTAGAAGCTTTTACTTTATAGAAAATTTGATCATAAAAATAGTCATGCCCTTAAACTGAGTCTCCCTTCTGACCTGTAACCTACATTCATCAGGTGAACTGGTCTAATCAATAAACAGATACTAACTCCACACATTATTCATATTCTCTCTTTTTCCCCAAGCATCCTTTCTTGCCACAGGATCCCCCTGGGCTTTGCTGGCTTTAGATAGAATTGACAGCCTGGAGAGTCTTGATCTTGGGAGATCAGCCTCAGCCACTGCCTGTGTTCTCACGATTAGTCTGTGGCTGTGTGAACACAAGAGAGGTAATGTGCTCCCCACTCCTCATTGCATCACGCCAAGAGCACCTGCTATCAACATGACCCCTTCCACCAATATTGGCCTTAGTCACATGGCTGAAGTGGCAGCATCAGGTTTTACCTCTTAAAGCAACCCTTCCTCCTCTCCACAGTCTATTCTTTGGGGAGAAATCATCTTGTGTTGCCCACACTTAGGGACTGGAGAGTCAGCTTTGTGTCCTTGAAGCTCCCCTGCACAGATCTGTTTTCAATCACTTACTGGTGTGTTGAATTATTTATCTATATCGGCAGACATAAATAATACTTTCTGTTCTAGGTTATAAGTTAATGATTCTTTACAATGATGCCTAACTGGTTTTTGGACCATTAAAGGTCCCAAAATATGGCTTTTGTTTCCATTTAACAAAGCCCATCATTGTAGGTATATTTTTAAAGTGTTTCTTTGCTTTGTGTTACAATAACCCATTCTACACTCATTTGTCTACCTCCTGGCATTGAATGAGTCATCTCTCTAAAGATGTCTGGTTCCTATTATTGCAATGGTATTAGAAATAAGACTGAATATGTCCTTGCTTCTACACCCTTCCAGCTGGCATGGCAGTCTCTCTCTCTCTCTCTCTCTCTCTCTCTCTCTCTCTCTCTCTCTCTGTGTGTGTGTGTGTGTGTGTGTGTGTGTGTGTGTGTGTGTGTGTGTGTGTGTGTGTGTGTGTGTATTTCCATATAGGGCTTCTCTCATCCATGTCCACAAGGGTCAGTCTGCCATCTCACCTCACTAGCTTACAAGCTCTTTTATCAATGGCAAGAAACCATTCACCTAACTGTTCATTCACCTAACTGTTTGATACCAAGAAACATCTGTTTACAGCTCTTCATTGCCTCCCTCACAAAGAGAGGTTCTATCAGCTAGACCACAGGGCTTATGGATAATCCCTATATCCACTTCCAAAGGTGCGTAGGTCAGCAACTTCACTCCCGGTCCCTCTGAAGATTAGAAAATATGAATAAATTGTTTTTCGTGTTCCATATTCTACTTCGGGATCCTCCTGACTATTTATTTTTTAAATTTTATTTATTAAGGGACACTGTGTACTGTAAATAAAATCCTATGGCTTGGACAAATCCATGCATTGTGTTGACTGAATCGACCATTACACTAGGCAACAAAACCACTTACATAAATACTGTCTGTGCTTCACCTTCTCAGTCTTCCTCCTTCTCTTGGTCCAAGCAGCAACTGAGATCTATTTGTTGTCTTTGTAGTTTTGCCTTTCTGAAATGACCCACAGATAAACTCATATAGCTTATGACCCTTTCAAGACTAGCTTCTATCTCTCAGTCTCTCAGTCTCTCTGTCTCTGTCTCTGTCTTTGTCTCTGTCCCTCTGTTTCTCTGTGTCTCTGTGTCTCTGTTTCTCTCTCTGTCTCTGTCTGTCTCTCTCTCTCTGTCTTTCTCTCTCTCTGTGTATGTGTGTGTGTGAGTGTTTGTGTGTGTGTGTGTGTCTTTGTTCTCTGCCTGTGTGTCTGCTTGCCTGTCTGTCTATGTATATGTCTGTCTGTCTCTGTCCCTCCCTCCTTACCTCCCTCCCTCCTTCCACGGCCCTCATCCATCATTTTTCCATTTTTCTCTGTATCCACTCTGGACTCTAGCTTGCTTCCTCCACAGGTTCTGCAGTGTTCTTCCTCCTTTTCTTCAGTGTTGCCCCTTCCTGCCCTTCACATGTCAGCCTCACTGGCCACTCACTGCTGTCTTTGAACGGTCACACAACACAGTCCCAGATGGGAGTTTCCCACTGTTAGCCCCTCACATGAGATCCTCTCTTGCTCCACATGTTCCTATCCATTTCCTTCATCTAATTCCAATGTTTGCTAAAATGTCACATCCCAATGCAACCTTTATGTACTCAAAATTGCAACCCTGTGTGACAAATTCCTTCATTTCTGTTTGTAGCTCTTGGTCCTGTGTGACATATTTTACTGATTTATAGCTACTGCCTTTCTCTAGCCACTGGAACATCAGCTCCATAATGAAGCTTTATCCTAAACACAGCACAGTATCGGAGCCATGCTAATGGTCAGCTAGTGAAATCACTTTAAAAATTAGTCTATTCATCTATGAGGGCTGGGTATATCAAACAATAAAATTTTATTTTCTTCAAGTTTGGAAGGCTGGAAGCCACGCTGGAGGTGCTTGTAAGTTATGTTCCTCCCACAGCCTGTCTTTGGCGTGAGGATGGATGCTATTGCAGTGTTGGCAGGGCTCTTCTGCAAGCCTGTCCCTCCAGTAGCTCCCTGTGTGTCCACATTGGCTCTTCTAAGGACACTGGTCAGATAAAATTAAGGTCCACCCTGATGGTCCTACCTCTGAATACATTCATGTTCAGAGGTAATTATGCATGGAGCCTCAGCATATATATTTCAAGGAGGTGTAGTACAGCACATAATAATTACTCCTCCAGGGAACAATTATTTCTCATTTTCTATTTGGAAAGGGAAGAGACATAGTGGTTCTCAGTCTCTGAACCAATAGAACGTAGGACACGAATGGAGAAGATATTCGCAATCAGACTTTGTCCTTAAATGTTAAGCAATAAGGATTTTGAATCTATCTCTGAACATTGAGATACAATTCAAGAATCATACATTAAGGAGGTTGTATATGAAATGTACAGAAATACTAGGACAGAAGCAAAGATTGGTGAATTACAGCCAAAGAAGATGAAGACAGTACAATACTCAACAAACAGGTTCTTCAGATCCAAACCACAGTGAGGGGTTGGGGAAACGTGCTGGGATTACTATACCTCCGCAGTATGTCAAGCTTCCTATATGTTTGCTACTAACCATAACAATCCTTCCTTGTGGTAGAACTCATTCTGATTGTAAATGGTTGCTGTGGAAACTGAGTCTCGGAGATGTCAAGTATCTTTCTTAGCTAGTAAATGGGTAGTGTGGACTTCCAGCTCAGAGCTCCTGTTTTACCTGCACAAGGCCCTGGAGCCCATCCCTCCCACCACAATGAAATGAAAGAGAGAGCTGACATTGGTCCCCATTGATCAAATCTATTTTAGGTTCCTGTGGTTAGGAATCTCATCAGCTCATGCCAAAACCAGTTCACAGCTCCTGCTGCAGGTATGGGCTATTTGGAAAACTCACTGAATAGGGCTCAAGAATTTTGTTTTTTTTTAATTCAGTTTGTTGACTCCCCAAAAATCTGTGGAAACACATTATGCTCTGGCAAGTTTGCTATCTGTATCCCTCATCTTCTTAGCTCCGAAAGTGCAATGTTTGATTCATAAATGTTTAATAGCCTCTCCCTTTTGCGGTAGACCGGTGGACATCAGCAACGCAGCAACACGGTAAAGACAAGCACCCTCTCAGGTACCTGGAGATGAGGGCTGCGGCGCAAGTGTGCACTGGTTTCCTTTTTCAACTATGGCCACACAGGGCTTCTTTGTCAGAGACGTCCCCATGACCATTTAATCTTGAGACAGACATGAATGAACCGGACAGTTGTCTAATGACACAACTAGAAAGAAATCCGAGCCTTGATTCCTGCTTGTAAGCAGATTGCCTCCAGATGAAGACAGACTTTGAAAGGGAGTATCTTTTTGTGTCTGATAAAAGAAGACCCAGGGTATTCTTCTTGAGCTTTTAAAGAAAACTTTAAGCATTTATACTTAGATAATAAAGCATGAAGTCAGCATACACCTGCATAGCACAGACATTTAGAAGAGCCATTGATGTCATTGTGAGGTAGCTGGCTGCCCTCTGAAGAGTCCAAACTAAACTAAAAATGGGAGGGAGGGCCTGGGTATTAGGAAAGAAAAGCACAGGGACCAAATAAATGCATTTCCTTCTTCTGTTTATATAATAAATGCTCTTATTGTTGCCATGGCAAAGGGGCCAGTCTGTTTTCTCCTTCCTCTGCCTCTACCTATTATTATATCCAATACCAGAAAATGCCATGCTTCCTACCACCATCCGGGATCACTGCATTATCCATGTCCTCTGTATTCACCTCTCCCCTCCACAGCCTTGGTCATGGTGATAGAGAAAGGGCAGTTGCCACAATGGGCATGATTTCTACTGCATTAGTAGAATGATGGGAAGGAAGGAAGATGAAACATTGAGTCGGGAAGGCTTCCTAACCTTGGAAAGCCTCCATAGCCCAACAGAAAACTTTAAAAATGTCATTTGAAGCAAATGTATTGGTTAGCTAAATTGACTTAGTATGGGTTATTTCGGCCTTCGGAATACAGCTGTAACAGCGAGAACCATATTCTTGTCTGTTATAACTAGGCTGAAATCATCAACTACAAAGTCTGAATTAGGACTGATAGTAACTCTGCAGTGGCTGGACAGCTATGACATGTCCTGCCTACCTCATCATGTCACAGTGGGTGAGGGACAGACACACACTGCTATGCTTTTAAAATGTGACAACAAAAGTTTTATAATCACCTCACCTCGTTCATCAATTCATCGGTGTAGTCACCATCTATTAAGAGCATATAATGTGCGAGTGGGGTTGAAATGCAAATAAGTCAAAGTCTCTCAAAAAGTCGACATTCTGGTCCTGTCATATGAGAGAGGCAGCTGAATAAACAGGGTATTTTCATTTAGAAACTAAAAGAGCAAGTTTGAAAAGCTGTGCCTGGGAGGATGGAAAATTAGGGGAAAGCCACCATCCTCAGAAAATAACAAGTGTCCTCATCCTGTTTGTTTGCTCCGGGACTTGGATGCACACGCTTACCTCAGGATGTTCTTGCTCACTCCCATTCCACCCATCCTGAGGGCAGAGGGAGATGCAGCCTCACATCCCTGGCATTTATGTAAAAATCACCCCACAAGCAAAGATACCACTGGCAAGCTTGGGGCAGGAAGGGTTCCAAGTCTCCAATCTCAGAGGAACCCAGTCAAGAAAGCATTTGGATCCCATCTGCAAGTATTTTGATAGTTGTTCTACGCAATGACGAGTTAACTTAGGCTTAAAGCTACAAGAGTCAAATTTGAGATAGCTGACCAAATATTACCAAGGAGAAGCTTTTCAATCTGTGCATTTACAAAATTCCCTTGAAGCAATACTTTTCAAACTGTAATGTGCATACGGTCCTATTAAACATGAACAGGTCCTGATTGGGGCCAGAGGTTCTGCATTCCTAACATGACCTTACGTTGTTGTGATGCTCTCTGCTCTAGAACAGACTCTCAGGTCACAATGAACACAAATCATCCAACTGGGGTTCCTTTGGATGGACTGGGTTGCCAATCAACAACAGCGTTTAAGTCCCATGTGTAACTCTCTGCCAGCATTATAGGAGAAAGTGTTTCCACACAGCATGCAAGGAAATGTTTCCTTTCACGTCAAAAGGGTTAGATTCAGCACTTTTATAACAGAAATGTCCATGTGGGTATTTCTTTCAAATCTTGAAATGCTTTCACATAAATATTTTTATGTGACTTTCTACTGCACTTCAATGGAGGCCAAAAAAGACCTTACTTGTATAAATGACTAGTTCGGTATTCACTCCATTGGCCAGCAAACATGCTGAGGAACTAATATCTGAGCTAATATCTGAAGCAGGATGAACGTTTAACAATGAGCTAAACAGAGATGGTTCCTCCAAAGACCACACTCAGGACATACCTGTAAGATGCATTCTATCTAGTATTTGTGCACTGTGGTTTCAAGCAGGCTTGGATTCGAAAAATACATGTAAAAAAAAGAAAAAGAAAAAGGAAAGAAAAGAAAAACACATTGTAATAGTGAGCCTAAGGATAAGACCATCCATCATTTAATGTGTCAGAGGCACAGTAAACACCAAAGAAGAGTGTTGCTGGACTTTCCAAGCAGCTCTGGCTCCTTCTGGATGCACAGCGTGACCCTGGCCCTTTGACAGGCCAACTTTTCACCCCGCTTCAAGAATAGTGGCAAGAATTAAATCATCACAACTACTATAAACAGAATAGAAACTCTGAAAATTCCCATCTACTCACTTCTCCACAGATGACTTACCCTCTGCCTCTGACTTTGGAAGAAAGAACAGAACAGGTGGTGAGGCTGTGGCCCTCTCTCATACTCCAGCAGAAGACACATGGGACCTCAGAAACAGCTGACAGGATCCAAGACCTCACAAGCTGAACTTGTATAAACTTACAGATTTCTTTCCTTAATATTCTGGCTCAGACAGCTTCCCTCTGCCTCCCTCCCTCCCTGCTGAGCCTCCACCCTTACAAACAGCATCCAAGGCAAGATCTATCATATTTTATCTACCTTTCCGATGCCTGGAATGCTGTTAATCCCATTGAGAGGGGTGGTAAGAGAGCCAGACATTCAAGCATGGGGACCTGAGTTCAGATTCTTAGCACCCACAGCGAAAGCTGAGCATGGTTTCACCAGTCCTGAGGTGATGAAGAAGGCAAGTGATCACTAGAGCTTGCTGAGAAGCCACCCTAGACAGGAAAAAATAAACAAACAACAACAGCAACAAAAAAAACAAGGTGTCAGAGGCCGGCA
Organism: Rattus rattus; assembly: GCF_011064425.1. Taxonomy (NCBI): domain Eukaryota; kingdom Metazoa; phylum Chordata; class Mammalia; order Rodentia; family Muridae; genus Rattus; species Rattus rattus. The sequence goes on from NC_046154.1 coordinate 52,860,008, forward strand.
GATCTCTGTGAGTTCAATTCCAGCCTGGTCTACAGACTGAATTCCAAGACAGCCAAGGTTACACACAGAGAAAACTTGTCTTGACAAAACAAAACAAAAGCAAAGCTAACAACAACAACAAAAGAGAAACAAATAGAGTTAGAGGAAGACACCTGCTGTTCATCTCTGGCTTTTACACATGCACCAAACACACACACACACACACACACACACACAAACACACACACACACACACACACACACGCACACACGCACACATGCACTTCTCTTGCGTGCACACAGGAATACTGACAACCCTTTATGAGTCAATTTCTTCTGTTTCCTGTTTCACTCAACACAAGGTTCAAATCCTTTCATTGTTTTCTTAGCTTTCATCTCTTTCTACCATTATTCCTCTTAATATTTAAGCTCCTATATTAGAGAAAAGATCGAAATAAGCTGATATATTTTTGTATGATGTCAGGCCCTCTCACTGTGTATCAAATATTGATTTAGCCCAGTAAACAGAGTCTGAGATACAGCTTTGAGGGTAGGTGGTTGGTTGGAGAGTGACATCACCTATAAAGGAGTGGGCAGCTAGGGGGGAAAGGCAAAATAGATGCTACAGATGTCTAAGCCTGTTACATGAAGAGCTCTAATTGCAGGAAATAAATGCTGCCTTTCTGCCCCCCAAATTGGTGGGTCCTAGGACTGTCTTCTGAACTGCAAGCATCATCTGGACAAATCACATCTCTTCTTTTACGAGCAAGTTCTACAGTTGGACTTATCTGTGAGGTGTCAGCATACTGCTCACACCCAGGGAAATAGGAGTGTTAATTCTCCAGGGGCTATCAGAGTAGCAGGAACAGCATCTATTCCTATCTTAACCTTGTGAGAGATAGGAATTGTCTTGAAATCATCTGTTGTAGATGTTAAATTCATGTCATCTGGAAGAAGGTTATCCAGGAACCTAGTTTGTCTTTTCTCTTGACAAAGTCCACAAGGTCAAGCATTGCCTACCACAATGAACCTTCGCTGCTGATTCTCACCCTCCTCCTTTACTTTCTAGTCCTGCTTCTCTTTGCCCTCAGCTACTGTCTCTGATAGTCCATGTGGCTGAATGGCAGATAACTTTGACTCTCATTCCTCAGATGGATGAAACTCCTACCATCCTTCTCTACCCACGCCATGCTTCCTGTACTTACACACTTACCAACTCAGGCAGGATGGGGTCAAAAGACATCCCACTTAGCTTTTTCTTCTTGCCATTTTTCCAGTCTTATAATTTTTGGTTGCAAGATAGGGGTGTTATTTTCAACAATAGTAACTGAAATCAATGGGCCAAATTAAGGATTTGTCTTACTTTGTCAAGGAGTTGGACTGTTGCTAATGTTTCTGTGGCTGTACTTGACAGTAACTTCCAATTTGTCTTGGTTCTCCAGTTGGGATGGTTTGTATATGCTGAGGCCAGGGAGTGGCACTATTAGGAGGTATGGCCTTGTTGGAGTAGGTGTGTCACTGTGATCATGGGCTATAATACCCTAATCCCTAACTGCCTGGAAGTCAGTCTTCTCTAGCAGCCTTCAGATGAAGATATAGAACTCTCAGCTCCTCCTGCACCATGCCTGCCTGGATGCTGCCATGCTCCCACCTTGATGAAAATGGACTGAACCTCTGAACCTGTAAGCCAGCCCCAATTAAATGTTGTCCTTATAAGAGTTGCCTTGGTCATGGTGTCTGTTCACAGCAGTAAAACCCTAACTAAGACACCAGTTGATAAATGTGTATCCTACTGAAAGCAGGAAAATTATTCTGAAACATGATCCACAAGGCTAAACCTGAACCACCAAATAGTGTGTAGCAGACAAGAGCTCCATATCTCACTGTCTGAGTAGGAAGCTACAGAAAAGCAGAGGGGAAAGGCTGGGATGACTCATTTGGCTGCAACTTGAATTTATGTTGAACTTAATACAGATATAGGTGTGAGCAAGTGAACTTGTGCCTAGCTGGATGTGGATAATAGGTGGATACAAACAGAGGCATCTATAGATGTATGACTATACAGAGACTGGCATTAAAAACTCATGTTCCTTTCTCTGTCAGGTGCAGGAGTACAGAAGCAATGACAACTCACAAGCAGAACATCTCAGACATTTAGATCCTGAATTCTAAAACATTCTCCAGTAAACAACAAACCAGAAATTGTTAGAGAAAGGGCTGGTTCTATGACTACAGAAAAGTTTACCAATCAGGTATAAAGCATCGTATAGTGCCAGAAGCTAATGAAGGAAAACCAAATAGAACAAGCCATCTGACAGCAGCGTATCATAAGGAACAAGGAGCCAACAGATAGAATTCAAAGATGACCAAAGGTGAGCCAATTTTAGAAACAAACTAAATCAAGTAGTGTTGGATTATAATGTAAATATAAATATGGGTGAGTTCTTCACTGACATAAATGAATGGCTGAATGAAAAACTCTGCCTTGCTGGGGAATTCAAAACATGTGTATGGCTCCTCCTTTGCCACATCATCAAGTGTGGGTTGCAGTAACTTCATCCCAAGAAGAATAATGCATAACCAAGACTGTGGGTGTAACTTTACAATTGAAAAACCTAATAAATACCACATCAGCCAAGGGCAGAAGGTCAACACACCCATGAGGAGACACCATGGGGACAGCTCCCTGAAGGGACAGGACCTTCTGGTCTTCCCCCGACCAACATATCACTCCAGTTTAATCATTAAAAAATCAGACAAATTTCAAAGAGAAAAATTTTACAAGTACTGGATCATCATACTGAAAAGGTAATGAGGTCATCAAAAGTAAGTGTAGACACTGACACATCCACAAGGCCTCTCTCAGGATGTGACAACAAAGCAATGTAGCACCTTGGAGAGACCCTCGAGAGTAGAAAAAAAAATTGGGAAGGGAGTTTTTAAAGAAATCTGGACATAATTGTCACTTACTGATATTGGTTCATTGATAATGACAATTGATTGTGAACCAATATCAGTAAGTGAGTGCATAATAGTAAGTGATATCATACTGGGATATAAGATGCTAATGTGTGGACTAGAAAGATGGCTCAATGGCTAAGACAGCTTGCTACTCTCCCAGAAGATCCAAGTTAGGGTACCATCTCCTGTGCAGGGTATCTCCTAACTGTCTACAACTCCTGCCTCCACAAACATCCATACATATGGGACATATATTCACAAAAGCACCTACACAGTTTTTAAAGTACTTTTTAAAAGGTTGCTAATAAGGAGAATGCAGACAGGGAAATGAGGACTCTCTATCTTCGTTGCTTTTATCTAGCTGTAAAGCTGCTAAAGGTAATTTTGAAAAAACTAAGCTCCTCTAAAGTGTGTAGCTAACCTTCTACTCTAAAAGACGAAGAAGATGCTAGTACATGTGCAAAAAATTTCCACTACAGTCCAGACAGAAGCTAGGATAAAATAAATAATTATAGATTGATAATCAAAGAACCATGAAGCAGAAGAAAGTTAAAGTCTAGACATGCACAATAAAGGAAATGGGAAGAACCTGGTGATGCGGTAAGGACCGGGGAACAGAGAAGTCGGGGCTCAGTGTCACTGCCATGACTGAGGAAGATGATGCACAGAGTACCTAATAATCAGGTAAAGGTTTTTGGCACTGTTATTGGGTAAATGCTACTTGTGTAAACCAATTGGTTTAAGGTTTTTTGTTTGGTTGGTTGGTTTTCTTTTGAGATGGAAAATATAATGCTTTGGGGAGGGGTAGGGGGGAAGCCACAGAAAGCAAAATGCAGGTGGAAGAAAAAGAGAATTTCAAGAAACTAGAAATTCAAATGAGAAATATGAGTCATCTGAAGACCTCTAAAAGTGGGAGGCTGAGATGGGTGGTGGTGGCACATCCTTTAATACCAGCGATCAGAAGGCAGAGACAGGCAGAGCACTGAGTTCAAGGCCAGCCCGATCTACAAAGCGAGTTTCAGGACAGCCAGGGCCACACAGAGAGACCTTGTCTCAAACACAATCAAACAAATAAAAACAACAATATAAACAAACAAGCAAACAAAAAAGGTGGGTGTAGGTTGAGGGAAGAGAATGTGTGTCCTCTAAGTCTGAAAGACGGGTGACATGGAAAATACACTCTGTCAAGCTAGTGTGTGAAAGTGCACGCTGCTGGTGATGTGCATGGACCTATCTTACAACAGGAATGCTTCAAATATTTGCTACACTGGGTTTAATCAATGTGCAATGTTAAACTCCAGTACACAGCGGCCACATCAAGTGAAAGGAAGTTACAATTTACGTGTTGCCATTTAACTGGAAAAATACTATGCAGCACAGAAACTTCCCTTGTTTGATTGTGTGTTCCTGGCTTGCTGCCTTCTTAAAGTAAACAAGACAGCACTGCCCATCTCCCAGAACAAAACAACAGCACCATGAGCAGTCAAGCCAAAAATCAGAACTCCAAAGCAGATACAACCAACCCCTTGTGCCAACTTCCAACTCTGCTGACGTTTCTCTCTGATTACATAAGTGGGAATGTTTTTACGATACACAAGATTTCAGCCAAGCCTGGTGTGTGGGCCTGTAATTCTGGCGACTTGGGAAGCTGAGGCAGGAGGACTGCATATTCAAGGCTAGCCTGAACAACCTAGTAAGACCCTTTTTCAAAGTAAACAGTGAAAAAGGCAAGTTTAGGATTATAGCTCAGTGGAAGAGTGCTTGCCTAGAATACAGAAGGCATCAGTCCCCAGTACTGTAAAGTCAGTAACTATGGATATGTACAAATATAAGGAAAGGATACAACATGTTAAGAGTTCTAGAGATCAGCTGAATTATAATACACTTAAAAGAGTTAGTGTGTTGTGTGGATTAGTTTTTCTAGGGTTATCTGGGAGGCAGGCACGTCTCTGTGGCATTTTCTTGGTTAGTGGTTGATGTAAGATGCCTACTGTGGGCCATCCCATCCCTGGGCAGGTGATTCTGGGAGGTATAAGCAAGGTAACTGAACACAAGCCGGAGAGCAAGACTGTAAACAGCATTCCTCCATGGTCTGTGCTTCAGTTCCTCCCCTCCAGACCCCTGCCTCGAGTTCCTGTCCCAGCTTCCCTTCACTAGCTGTGAGCCGAAATAAACCCTTTCCTCTACAAGTTGCATTTGACCAAGGTCTCTATCAAAGCAATGGGTGACTTAAACATATAAGGTGGAAGGGGAAATTTTTCTGGGGCACCACCCTTAGACAAAGGACTACATGTGATAAGTGACTGCTGGGAGAGGGAGAGGTAGCCTTCCCAGGAATGAGCTCCCTTATCAGTTATCCAATACAGAATGTGCATCCCATGGGAGGGGAATACCCTCAAAGAAGAAGGGGGAGGGGATGAGATAGGAAGTTTATGGATGGGAAACCGAGAAAGGGGATAACAATTGAAATGTAAATAAAAAAATTCCAATAAAAAATACTTTCAGTAAAAAATAAAAATAAAAATGCTCATCCCTGAAACCATATGCACACAAGCAAGACTCAATCTGCTTTATTTATATGTGCATCCATATACATTAATAACATAAGGAAAAGAAGCTACCAGCTTGAGAGTGGGGGATGGAAGGCGCTTGAGGGAGGAGAAGGGGAAGGGTGGAGGGAGGAAATGGAGAGAGGTAAGTGATGCAATTCTACTTTAATATAAAAAATTAAAAACACAAAAATTTTATGTTATGGATATTTCACCACAATTAGTTTTTAGTTTAAAAATAAAATAAAGGTGTGCAGTGGTCATTATTTGGCCACTGTTCCTATAGAGAAGAGAGAGCAAGGCTGGAATCGCCCTGAGCCAGGCAAGACCAACTTCTGAGGATTGCCACAAAGACAAAATTTGACCCAAGTATATCCTACTTAGAAAACATGAAGTCAGTTTAAAATTCACCGTGAGGACTAAGAAAAGAAATAGAGAAACAAACAAAGCAGGTCATAAGTTGTGGGATGTTGCAGAAAGACAGACAATTGGCGAGGCCAAGAGAGTGCTAGCAATGAGGAAAACAGAGCCAGCAAACACTCTGGGTGTGTTATGGACGCAGTTCCTGATGTGTAGTTACAAAGCTGGGACAGCCAGAGCATGAAGCTGGAGAACCAACTGCATAGTTCTGCCAGCGTGGAGAGAGGAAGATCGGGGGCGCCGGGTGGGAAAGTGACAATTCAAAGCTTTAAAGGAAGACAGATTTCTCCAAGACCAATGGAGGAGAGCATTTCCACATGACAACAGAAACATGTCCCAGGAAGCCAGGAAAAGCCAATGACGGGGTGGGGGTGGGGAGGAAGCAGGTGCGGGAGATGTGCAATGACACAAATGTAGGAAAAATAAGAAAACAAAATAAGAAAGTCAATCTGAGAACGGGACCTTAACTGGAATAGAGATGTGCATATGTAAAATAAGAATTTGCAGGTTCTATTCAGTGACCCTGATAAGGAGATTGAACCCATTGTGAGGCTTCATCTAGCATTTATAATGACCAATACCCTGTTCCTAGAAGGAAAATAGCCAATTTTTGTTGAATTAATAAACTAATATATACTAAAATGTATTTAATTATTTTTCAGGGTCTTTTTCATTTTTTACTTATAATACCTAATATAAATTTGATAAGAATACAGAATTCTAGACATTTAAAGAGAGGTGAAGGATGGGAAGGAAACAACATGACAACAGATGAGGAAGAGACCACATGAAGAGCTAGAGTCAAGACAGGAGCACAGAACCAGAAGAGACAGAGCAAAAGGAAAGGGGATGGGATGAGGTAGGACTTAATGGGGGAGGTTGGAGGCAGATCACAAACTCTAGCATGCCACTGGAATATTGGGGTTCTCAGTCCTACAGAAGTTTGTATGGCCCTTGGTCTGTAACAGTTGTTATCACTCTATGTCATGTCATACAAATAAACATCTTATGCTTAAAAAAAATACAGCATTCTAGAAATAATGGCAAGAGAAATCAATATATTGTAATACAATCCCCTTGCTCCTCCCCCACCTCATCTTCCCCTCACCTCATTCTCCCCTACCTCATCCTCCCCCATGACGCCCCCTTGTCTTTTTATTGTGCATGAGTTCTATTGACCCCATCCCTCTTTGGTTTCTTATTTTTCCATCATCTCATGGGTCCTTTTCTAGTTTGCTGGCTTCCCCTCACACTTCCACTTAAGTACACATCTTTAACCTTTAGAAGGCCAAGAACCACGTATGAAAAATAACATTTAGTATTTGTCTTTCTGAGCATGGGTTACTTCACATAATATGATATTCTGCAGTTCCTGCAAAGTTCACCGTTTCTCTTTTCCTGGAAGCTGAATAAAATCCCACTGTGTATATATGTGACACATTTTCATTACCTGCTCATCTGTTGAAATGGGGTTTTATGTAGCCCAGGGTATCCTGAAATTTAACTATGGCCAAGGATGAGTTTGAATTCTGGATCCTTCTGCATCTACTTCTCAAATTCGGAAATGACTGGCCCTCACTGCCCCACATAGACTTAAGGAATGAAAAATGAAATGGAATGTGGTGGTAATGAAAATCAGAAACACATAAAAATTGTCCACAGAAAAGTTAGATGGTTCAATACAGATCAGAGGGGGAAAAAACTTACGATTTTGAAGTGTTGAGCCTGAGAGCTCTGAGGATGAGGGAGTGAAAACCAGGAGCTTCCCAAGTCTACATGTGCACAGGCTAAACTGTTTCAGTGTTAGTATTTCTCACTATAAGCCAGAAGTACTCAACCTGTGGGTTAAGAACCCTTTAGGTATGGAACAACCCTTACACGAGGGTCACATCAGATATCCTACATATCAGATATTTACATTGTGATTCATAACAGGAGCAAAATTACAGTTATGAAGTAGCAACGAAATAATTTTGTGGTTGGGGGTCACAACACGAGAAACTGTATTAAAGGGTCACAGTATTAGGAAGTTTGAGAACCACTGCTATAACAGACCTTGGCATTTGCACACAGTATAGGAAGGATCACAAGTGACTGTAATTGACACAAAGTTAAGTTCACCTAGTATTTAGCTCTACCTCTTGGATAAACTAGAAATAGTATTCTCAGGCGGCCTCAAAGGATTCTAAGCCACTGTTTGGGTACCTCAGCTCCTATTCAGTTTCTCTCAGTAGCGAATACAAATCCAAACAAAAAAGCTAATTAAATAGAAAAGCTGCCTTATAGCTCACTTCCCAATTTCAGAGGCCATCCACTTTGCTTTGAGTACTCCTAACAGGTACCTTCTAAAAGGCAAGGGTACTGGTAAAAAGAAAACTCAATGTCCCCAGCTCACAATGTCTCCCTCTCTGCCCTGGTGGAGGAGAGAGTAATAAGATGGCCTGCATACTCCCCTCCACAGTAACTGGCTGTTTCTGGAAAAGAGGTTTGCTTTCCATACCCCAGACACAAAGAAGTCCTCTAGGCCAGAGGTCATGTGGGGAAAGGGTCTCTCATAGAACATGAAATCTGAGACAGTGAGCCAGACTGATGGATTTTATCATAATTCTGTTTGAAAGCTTGACTGAAGGCCAGAAAAGATGGTGTTGGTAACCTAAATGCTTGTTCACCAGTAATGAGTTACTTACGTGAGATGTTTGTCTAAAAAAAAAAGAAAAAGAAAATCTCATTTCTTGCTTCAGAGTACTATAATCACTTTAGATTTTTTTGGATTTCTACCATCTAAGCACAAATGAACACACAGGTTGATCCTCTTTGATGTCTCTGACACATTTTGTGTATTTGGAGAAACAATGGTAATTTTAAAGTGCAGGACAAACTTTAATACCTTTCATATCTGAAATAGAAAACATAGCAACAAGAATATAGAGAGGGTGCAGCAAAGAAACCAAGCACGGGGCCGGGGAGGTGGCTCAGCACTGAAGAGCACTGGCTGCTCTTGCAGAGGACAGGGTTCCATTCCCAGCACCTACATGGTGGCTCACAACCACCAGTAACTGCAGTTCCAAGGAATCTGACACCCTCTTCTGGCCTGGCCTCTGTGAGCACTGGGCATTTACATAATGCACAAACACACATGCAAGTATTTTAAAATATATATTTTAAAAAACTGAACACATTACACAAATCAATCTCTCTCTCTCTCTCTCTCTCTCTCTCTCTCTCTCTGTGTGTGTGTGTGTGTGTGTGTGTGTGTGTTGTGTGTGTGCACTATTTAGCCAAGAGCTCTCATTTAAGTCTACCTTCTGATCAAGAGTTAACCCATCAAAACTCCATCAAATCTCCTGCTTTTTAAACAGTGCTCCACCCTGCTACTTAAAATCACACTGTAGATCCTTCGACCATCCGTCCTCCTCAGCCTTCCCGTGAGTTTGAGCAGGCATTTCATGAATAACACAAACTATTTATACTTGGAGAGCCACAGTGCATTCTAATTCTTGGCTCAAATTTGAGGAAACTCGCTCAGGAAGGAGCTTGGAAAATACTTCCCCAAATCATTCAAGAGGGTGGAGACCAACACACAGGGACTCCAGCCTTCAAAGGCATGGTAGCTGGCTGGGAAGAACTTTTTCCTAAGACCAAAGACAAAAACACACAGAAAAGAAGTTCTAAGACGAAATACTCCCGTGGCAGTTTCCAGTCTTCAATCACAACCACGTTTGTCTTAAGCAGCGATCCTTTCCCACACCTTCCCTCTAAATGCCATTCCTGCCACAGACCAAGTTAAAACAACCATCTTCGAAGGGGGAAAAGTTCAGAAAACCCACAGTGAATTAGGAAAAACAGACTCCATGCCAAGAAAACAAAAACTTAAGAAGCACAAGGGAATCTGCTTGTCGGGAAAGAAAAGAAAGCAATCCTGGGAGAGTCCTCTCGGGGAAATTCCTGTTCTCCCCAGGAAAGGGTATGATTTCCCTGGGCACGAAGACTGCGTTTCCTCCAGCAAATTCTCACCATTTTAAAGCATCAGGATGTCCAACAAGTGCGCCATGCTCTTGTAGAATATCTCCCCTTATCCCATTTTCAAGGTGCTCTATCTCTTGTTAAGGCCTTAGACAGTAGAATCCCCCAGTAATGAAAATGCTAAATGTTTCTCACTGATGGCCTATTTTATAAGGGATTATACGAAGTATGTTGCAGTATTTTAACCTGCACAGAAATTCCTGTAAATTGGTGGTATCCATCACCTTTGAAAACTAAATAAACAAACTGAGTCTCTACAAACCAAGAGAATGACTGGAAGATTAGCAGATTGGGTATCCAAATCACTGGGCTGTTCTGTGGGTAAAGGCATTTTTCCACCAAGCCTGACAACCTGAGTTTGATACCGGGACCCATATGGTAAGACGAGAGAACAGGAGAGAACTTCCAAAAGCTGTCCTCTCTGACCTCCCTGGGTACACATGCATTCATCCATACACATACAAATAGAAAATGCAATTTTTAAAAAGTTTTTTTTTTAAAGAAAACTGATTTCCAGATTGTGAAACGTGGTTTATTGCACTGGCATTTGCTCTAGAAAAGCAATACATGGGTTCCCTGCCCTGAAACTGTACCCACAAATGAAAGAGACCACAGATCCCAAGCAGTATGGAGAAAATTCCCTTGAAGATAAGTGTCTAAATGTTGATTAATTTGGCTGAAGTAGGGAGTGGGATGGAGGAGGTAGGTGAAGAATCCAGAATTAATATGTTTAGTGTTATTCAAGACACAAAATTAGAACAAGACTCTAAGTGCATCTGTTGATATGCAAATATTACTACTAGTCTTTATGGAAACGTGACCATTATTTCTCATTGTTTGATCCTAACAGAACCTGTACTCAGTTTCCCCATACACACACACACACACACACACACACACACACACACACACATATATCCTGTAAACATGTCATATATGTATATAAGATATAATTATATATAGATGATGTCATTATATGCATAAGACTCATATACCTCTCTAGTTATCTAATATTTACTACTATATCTTCAGCAACCCAAGACCTTAGAGAGAAACAGTAGGCAAATGTGCTCTCCATGTTCCAAATAGATACGCTAAAAGCATGTGTTTATCAGAGCCTACATCTTCCCTGGGCCCACGCTGAAAACTTGTGATCTTTTACTTTCCTTATCCTTATCCTTGTTCATTGGTAGCATGAGAGGCTTTCACTCCACTAGTGGTAAGACAATAGGGAGAGAAAGTTGAGGGCTATGGAGATAGTTAATAGTTTGTGTCATTCTTACAAAGGACCTGAGTTTGATTCCCAGCACCCACACTGGGCAGCTCACAACCATCTATAACTCTGACCCAAGGGAGATCTGCATACAGGCACACACATACACAAATTTTCCTTACGGTCTTCAAAACATCAAAAATGGTGCTCACATACAAAGTCACTCGTTCTGATTCTGAACTCCATCCCCTGAGGCTTCGTTTTGGCATCTTAGAATTAAGAGATTTTTCCTGCCATGCTGGAACCCCCTCAACAGTGCTTCTGACAATTATTGCCACTTGCTAGGACAGCGGCAAGTCCTGGCTCTGCCGTAAGTGGGAGCCATGATGACTTCCGATGTTCCAGTTCACGGCAGAGCCAGTTCTTGCCGCTACACTCTCGCCCTCTCCCCTCTCAGACGGACTCTGTGTACAGACGGCATGGCAGAAGCATTAAGAGAGCCTGCTGAGGCTCCAAAAGAACATTTTATCATCAACGCTGAAGGCTGACTGTACAGGCCGGTAATACAAGCACTATACGATCTCCTGTGACTAATCTGTTTTTAGAACAATACTGAGAAGTGACACCACTTCTAACAGAAAGGGAAATAGACTGACCTCTCTGAGTGTATTCTCTGCCTGTGACGTGATGAAGGGTTTATGTAAGCAGCCTTGAACATCATGTATATCCCCAGCTCCCTTGCGAAACAGAGTGCCCTTGGTAACCACAGAACGAGGCAGTAAGGCAAGCATCTATACCCTGCCCTTGCAGCCCACTCAGTGTGAACTTGAGTCCTGGCTCATTCATCCCCACTGTTTCCTTGCTTGCAAAGTGTGTAATAAGCTGCATCATTCGACCAGGGAGAGAAAACAATCACACAGTGAGGCACACTTGGTGCAGTGATGCTCCCTGTGGTCCCGAGTACCCTGGTGGAAAAGAAGCAACTCTTTCCACCTCTTTCAACCAAAACCCCTTGACCTTCATTTTCTTCTGTGTCTTAAAGCTCTCATTTGTACAATTATCAGATTGGGATAAGTAACCTTCAAACTCCTGCCTGTTCTGACCCTCGACCATTTTTGTGGGTGTTTTGACGCTTTTCCTTTCATCCTCTGGGAATGGAGATTCTCTATTAAAAGTCTGTGTTAAGCAAACACAGCTTTTTCTGAAGTCTACCAAGCAAAGCATGACCTAGATTTAATATCCTCAGTGTCCTGGTTGCTCTCGAATGACCTGATCCATACCTGATCTTTAACTTATCATGACCTGTAAAACTTTTGTTGCACATTTTTTTTTCCTTTCTTGTCTCCCCTGAAGCTCTCTCCTTCTGCTTCATATTTCTGTATCATTTCCCTTACCAGAGTATTGTTTTACCAATGAATTATAATTTAATGTACAGAATGAATGAGTTTCAGTCTACTATTAAATCAAAAATACTCTCAGCCCTATACAATGGAGAGCTTTATTCTTTGAAAAAGATCCCCGGGCATTAAATATGCTCAAGCCTGATCTGGAAAGCAGAGGAGGTGAGAACCGTCCCGTGGAGCCCATATTCATGATTTGCTCCCACTGAACCTAGAGGCCTTACACTCCTATCAGCCGAGCAGAGCCCGAGAGAACCATGGGCAGGCATTTTCCACTGGCTTTTTGCAGACTCTTCTTGGCAAACAGATTCTGCCTGGCACACCCTATCCTTTCCCATCACAGCTTCAAGACATGTCACACAGCCATTTTCAGGACCAGATCCTAAGGTCCCTCCCTTCCCTCAACTGCCCACCAAAGGATTCCAAATCTTTACCGTGATTCCAAGCCAGAAGTCTCCGAGGCAAGCCACGCATCTGGTTATTGTCTAGGTGCATCCCTTGGGACAGAACTTCCCAATAACAATTCAGCAAGCATCCTTCCATGAAGGTTAATACTCTTTGCAAAGCAGAAGTGAAACACAATATAGCTACGTACATTTGGGGAGCATCATGCTAAGCAAAATAAAGCGAGTTCCCCAGGGCTTTCCATACACTACTATTCCTTTCGAATGCCTAATATTCCCAGACACTTTTAATCATAGTTTCATGTTTTTTCAAAAGACATCTGTGAACATTCAGATTAATAATTCCAGTCACTCCAATGGCCTCCACCAAGGGTGAAGTATGCTCTCCACCCTCACTGAGGTTGGTCCTGATGATGTGACTGGCTTTGGTCAACAGAGAAGAGGGTATAACTGGAGCCAAGGCCTCAGCTATTTTTTGTACAAATTAGCTTATCTTTTGACTTCTGTCTTTCCCATGAGGACTCACCCTGACTACTTGTTCTAAAGTAATGAAAAGCACATGGTGGAGACCCAAACATAGCCAGTAGCTTAAAAGTAAGCCCAGACGACCCGCAGGCTTGAAGTAGAGGCACTCAAAGAGCCCAGCATAGATGGGCTGGGTCCTCCTGTTCTGGACATTTTGTTGTTGTTGTACACAGTATTTTTCACTCCTTCTTAAACACGGCAGGACCTAGCTGGCCTCCAGTGTCTGGATAAGACAGGACAGTGGGGGGTGACTAGTTTTCTCAGATATGTAACTGAACAACGATATATTTGTTTTACATACAGAAAGAAATCAAAACAAGGGGAGATTTATTTGGCTCAGTGTTTCACAAGGTCTGTCCATGGTTGCTTGTCCCTGTGCACGTGTGCTGAACACCATGGAAGCAGCAGTGTGCTAGAGTTGATTATCCACCTCATGGTGGACAGGAAGCGAGGACACACCTCGAGTGACATACTTCCTCCTGCTGTGCCCTACTTCCTAAAATCTTCAGAACCTCCCCTCATCTCTGGAGGCTCTGCTTTCATGACAGACAAATCCAGCATCACGGTCCTCCCTTCTGTTTTCTTCCCTATCTTCTGTGGTTAATATGTTCCCTCCTCTCCGCTGAGGTGGGTTTAAGTTTTTTCATTGTGGTGAGTTTCACTCTACATCCCTAGGAAGACCAAGTTTACTCATTTCCATTTAAACCTCCCCTACACATACTGGGCCATGCCTGTGAGGGAGAGCTCAAGGGGCTGTGGCAGGAGGATTATCACCGTTCCAAGAACAAATAACAAAACCAAACCTAAACTTCCAGCCTGGACTCCAGACAAATCACCATAAGAATATATCCGTGCAGCTTCCAAGTCTCTGAAAGATGGTGAATGACCGTAGAAAGGGCTAAGGACATGTAACTGAAGCATAGTTCCAGGCAAAGCCCTTAGGGACATGAGCTCTGTGGTCCTTCAAAACCCCTCCTCCTGCCAACCTACCATTATTCTCTAGTGTTCAACAAAACTGGGGCAGCCGTTTTGGACTGGGTATACTTTCAGCTTTCCTTGCAAGACTCATAGTTCTACCTGATAGTTATGGCTTGTGAGCTGGGGTAGATGGATCTACCACCAGCCAAATGGGGGGGAGGGGGAGGGCTTTCAGGACTAGTGACTACCAGAGACACCAAGGACCAGGTATCCTGAATCCTGTCATTGGTACTTTTCTCCTTCAAATCTGTTATCCTTCTGAAATTTAATACAAAACAAAGAAACAGACAAAAACCCATGCCCGTCTGTGTATTTGATTCTAATTCATATCTACCGTCTTATTTGGAAAGACATCAAATAATGACTTCAAACCAATCTTCAGTGAATAGGAGGGTGTGCTGCGTGTTTCTGAGCATTGATTCTAAGAAGCCTTTCATTTATTTAGGTGAACAAAAATAGAAATCCAGTGTCCTCTTACCCAATAGTTCAAGCAACTTTAAAAGCTACTCCAAAAAGATGGAGAGTTGGGGGAAATGACTAAATGACACTGAAAGCAGCACTCTCTGCTTTAAAAGTTCAAAAATTAGGCAATCTCTGTGTCGGAAAGATAGGAGCTGCGGGAATCAGGACATGGCCTTGAACGAGTCCCAGAACTGATAATGTAGGCAAGTTATGTGCTTACGTCCTGAAACCAACAGCTGGGTGTGCTTGAAAACATCCCTGTTGAGTCCATTTGAGGGCAGATGATGGTCTCTTCATCATGTCTTTGTATATAATGCCTGCTCTTAGCCAAGTGGCTCCAGCACAATACACACTGCTTTGATGTGGCAAACTACCTACTTAGTGCCTACACCGGAGTTCCTTAGAAGCATGCAGGTAATACTTCAAGGTTTTGATCATCAAAAATGTTTATCTGGCAAAGTACTGCCACACATTTCTTGTCTGACTGGAAATAGAAAACTTGTGAAGGGTATTTTGGTTATTTTACCCAGTTATGAACTTATACACATTCACACTTCACTATTGGACAATGAGACATAAAGCTAGTTCTCAGGAGTGGGAAACATAGTAGTAAAACACTTGCCTAAAAAGCACAAGGCACTGGGTTTGATTGCCACATCACAGCAACCATCAGAAAAAAACTTCCCTGTGCCAGCTCCCTTCCAGGAATTGGTGATACTGGAAGCAATACAGGCAAAATCCCTTGCTGGATGGAGTGAGAGAAGGTGAGTGAGTGGCAGGTTAGTCACTCTAGGCAACTAAAAGTTTTTAGTAGTAGAAAGGGAGATCGTCCAAAGAAACCACTTAAGCATCAATAAAGACAAGGTATGGAGATGGGTTAAAATATTAAGAAAGGCAGTGAGGAAAGATCTTATTGATAAGGTGACACTTGTCTTTATATTATGCCTTAAATTCCTAGCTATTGGGTTGGTCTGCATCATGGGATCCAACTAGCCAGAGGGAAGAACAAATCTAAGGGCTCTTCCCTGAGAAGCTAAATACAACCTGGGAAGACTTCTGATTCCAAAGACAAGTCAAGGTAGTGCTTACAGAGGAGAAAAACAAAACAAGCAAACAAAAACAGGAAGCAGAGAGAGCAGACTAGAAATGGTATGAGTCTTTAAACTCTTAAACTCGATGACATGCTCCCACCAGTAAAGCCACAGCACCTAAAGAGTGCCACAAACTAGGGACTGAGTATTCAAACACCTCTGCTTATGGAAGACATTCTCACTGACACCAACCAGAGAGAACAACAATAGAGGAAGATGCCCACCATTGATACCTACACACATGCACACACATATATGCATATCTACACACATGGACACACATACATGCATACATGAACACACATACATACATGCATACCTGCACACATATATACATATACATGCATACCTACACACATGCACACACATACATGCATATCTACACACATGTATAAGTGAATGAGTGAACACACGATGGCAATAGAAACAAAAAAGTGGTCATGGGGGGTAAGATCTTACAGTAAATAGATCGTAAAACATGTTATACAATAAAGAAAGGAAGGAACAATGTGGGAAGAGGTTTAAGTGGTAAGAAAACTGGGAGAGCAGAACAGAGGAAGCGGGTATAGAAAGGGCTAACACTAAGATAATTGATAAAGCCATACGGATATCTGCTATCTTTAGAACACACACACACACACGCACACACACACACACACACACACACACACACACACACACACTTCATGTAGTTACCCTACACCGAAGAGAATTTTCTCCTCCTAAAAGTCATAGGTTGTGAAATAAAAAGCCCAGTGCTAGATATCAGACACCTCCCCTCACGTTGTTGGTAACCTGGAGACCCCTAAAACAATACAATACACTGCAGTGCCCTTTGGTCTTGATTGCCTACCAGAACTTGATGGTAAGATGTAGTGAAAATTTCCCCTAATTGATTAAATGATAAAGAGGACAAGAAGCCAATCACTGGGCAAGGAGGAGGCAGGCCTTCCGGGTCTGAGAGAGGAAAAGAAAATGCAGGTGCACTGGCGAGAGTGTGCCCCCAGCTAGCTGTAGAAATCTGGTATTGCGGAGTGAGACTGGCAGCACTCATCTTCATCAAGAAGTCTTTATGCAGCAGATAGCAGTTATGGTAGAAACAACTCATCAAAATACAGAGAATAAGTGTCTCTGGAGTAGTCAGCCTCTAATGGGACATCTAGACCACACCTCTCTCCTGAGGCTCAGGGAGCATCATGGGAAATGAAATGGAAAGATTAAAAGATCCAGATGTTTGGAGGACGGAGACAAAGAGTGTCTTCTGGACCTAACAAGACTCCTCCACACAGGATCTCACAACAGCTGTAGTTGTCTGCATAAGGCCTTCATAAGGTCAAGTCAGACAGCATTCCAGTACAAATGGGGGGAGAGGTTCAAGAGTTCCCAACCTATTAACTGAAGAGCTAGTAACTGTTGATATGCTAGGAGAGAGAGAGAGTCAGTTTTCTTAAAGATGTGGTCTCTGGTAGATTGCCTATGCTCCCGGGCATAGCCCTACACCCATGAATAAATGGGTAGCACAAATCAGAATCATCATGTCTAAAAATTAAAATTAAAATAAAAAGAGGGAAGGGTCATGAAGTTGAGGGTAGGTTGAAAGCCAAGACATGGATCTGGGAGATATTGGAAGAAGGAGGGAAGGGAAGAAGGGGGATGATTATGATTGAGATATATGAAAGTCTCAATGAATTAATTTAAAATACTATATAGAAAGCACAAACACTTGTTCAGTCTTAGAAGTATAAAATAGTAGCACATTGGTAGAAGGTTAGTATGAAGCTCCAGCTATCGTAGTTTCCAGTCTAGGAGACAGTTAAATGATTCAACTATGTCACTATCAGATGTACAGAACATTAGGTCAGTGGCAGCTTAAAAGCAAGAATTACCAGGGTATATAGTAGAAAAAGACAAAAGCACAGGGAAAAGATGGTACCTGGCTGTCAAACTCAACTCTAACGCCAGTGCCCACAAATGAGAACAAACAACCTCTCTTCCCAATGGCCTGAGGCAACAGCTTGAGGTACTGATAGTATTTACCAGCCTGCAGGTGACAGCAAACAGGAAGGATTAAGACCCTGGGTGACAAAATCAAGATCCTCTGTCAACCTCTCAGCTGAGATTTTACTAGGATGGCATTTTCAAGTTCTTATACTTATATCCAAAATCCAAATTTATGAGTATGGTATTAGGGAAGTCTGATTTGATAATGGCCAAGCAGGCTTAACTTCCTTTAAGTCAAAGAATAATGAAGCCACTACCACTCATAGATCACAGCATTGGACACGTGCTTTGTAAGCGTGCCCTAGAAATTTTCATAGTGCTAAAAGGAGGAAATCACTATCATCAACATCTCCATATAGACAGAGTAGGGAATCTGAAATTTTAAGTAAAATGCCCAGAGTCCAGAAGCTAATCAGTATTGAAACCTGGAGTATTTACCAATATATTGCCGTATTATTTAAAAATAACAGTATTAGTGAAAGACTCAAAGTTTCTTTCTAATGAGTTTATCTCAGTTGTACAGATATCTACATGTAGAACTTCATTTCTTCTTTAGATATAAATAAAAATTAGGTAATGGATTCAATAGGTTGGTGGATTGATGACAAGACAGATAATAGATAGAAAGAAAGAAAGAAAGAGAGAGAGAGAGAGATGATAGATTGTTAAGGATGATGGACAGATGATAAATAATAGATAGATAATGATAGATGGATAGACAGACACACAAACAATAGAAAAGACCTTTCAAAGGCATTGTCATAGCATCATCTGAGCGTGCTACAAAGCATGCTCCATAAGATGTGAATAGAGAAACTAAGAACTCAGTGTCAGAGGTGATGTCAAATGCACAGATTAGAAGTAACAGCCATGTGCATTATCCGGAAATGGGCCTGCGTTGAGTTCAGCCAAACTCTGCTGAGTTTTGTGACCTTGCATTAGTTTGTCACCTGTGAAGTATGTAAGATAATCACTTCTCAGTACCACTGCTTGGAAGCATGAGAAACAATGAATATGAAGTCTCTTGGCACAGTCCTGAAACGTGGAAAGTGGTCCAAATAATATGACTGCTATTTTTGGAAGTAAAGAGCAAAGACTCTACCTCCAATGGCAGCTGTCAGAGAACTCGCTTCCAAGTGAGCATCCATCCCTAGAGCCAGAATTACAAAGGGAAAGGAAGGGACACTAGTTTTCCAATAAAACATGAGTCCTGTTATAGATGAGATTCTGTAAAACGTGTACTTTCTCTTACCTGCCGAATGATGTCACCAGCAAGCAAAGCCCACACCTCCAGTTGCAGTGGAGGGGTAAGAGTAAGAAGACACATCTCCTGTCATTTCCACTCTCCCTGGGTTCAGTGGCATAGCCCTTCGAGGAGATCAATGGAGAAAGAACTGTTTGTATGCTCAGGCTGGGGGAACCTTCATTTAGGAAGCAGCCCTGATGGATTGATGACTTTGGTATCCAATGGGCTTTTTTCTTAAGAAAGGAGAACTCCAATAATGCATTCCTTTTTACTTACAGAAATAGCTAAATGACCCAGAGGAATAGAGTTAGTTGAATGGGTTAAAATCAAATATGAAAAGACTGCAGTTGCCGTATTTACTTCTCCCAAGTCCCAGTCGTGGTAGTGTGATTTCCAATGTGGGGTCAGGGCACTGTCGTTTTACTGCCTCACACCAGCACAGCATTGGTGGAAGAATTTTTATCCGTGCCTTTTCCTTAATGAGTGTGTTTTGAGGACCTGAGTTGCTCTTTGCCTTGTCACTTGAACTATATTTCATCACAGGCCGTTTTACTATGTTTGGAAATTCATCCAGGATGAGGAAAAGGCCAAATTACAAACTGGTCTCAAGCCCCGGCGAAATATCTTGGGCATTTTGTTTACAGGCCAGAGGGCTGACATCTGCCCCTTTGAAGGTTTGTTCTTGACACATTTCTGGCGAGACTACACTAAGGAAGTAGATGTTCTAAGTGCAAGGGATGTTGTGTTTCTCTTTCAGGGTTTGGAAAGTTTTCACAATGTGAAATGGATTCAAGCAGAAGCACGCTCTGTCCCACACATGATCCTCCTGCCTGAGGATGGCCTCCCCTCACTCCTGGACAGAGTACTCTCCATGCATCCTTAGATCCTTGCTCCAAGGTGTCAGTCTCTCACCAAGCTGTCCCCCACAGCCCTCCAAGCGGCAGCAGTGTCCCCCCCACCGTGCTCCCTTTACACTGCCACCGGGCTCCCTTTACAGTGCTGGCGCCTCCAGTCTCCCGCTGCTCCACAGTTACATATTTTACTCTGTGGTGACTATTTGTCTGTCTCCCCAGATAAATATGAGATATTGTTTGATACTGTTCTCCATTGTATCCTGACACTTAGCACAGTACTGATACAAGGAAAAAGTATTTATTGGATGACTTAATCCATTCCAACTTTATATGCCATTAAATCACACAGCTAAATAACTCAATATCAACAACTTCTCAAGAACTAATGCTTCTCAGAAAGTTAAGAGGTCAACCCAACCTCTCACCACAGCTACCTGTTCCCTCCTTTGGTCCCCATTTCCTAACTTTAAAAAATGCCCTGGGCCAGGGATGGTGGCACATGCCTTTAATCCCAGCATTAGGGAGGCAGAGGCTGGAGGTTCTCTGTGAGTTCAAGGCCAGACTGGTCTACATAGTGAGCTTCAGGATAGCCAGAGATACACAGTGAGACCCTGTCTCAAAAACAAATAAGAACAACAAAATGTCACCATAGAACGTGTGAGTGTGTGTGTGTGTGTGTGTGTGTGTGTGTGTGTGTGTGTGTATGTGTATCCCTGAAAACATGATTCTGTTTGCCCATCAAAGTCGGACAAAGGTCCTTTAGGAAAACAGATTGGGGAGATCTTTCTTGACTGGCCACGTGGGCAGAAGCATTCATGCCAAAGGGCATGAGTGACACAGTGTATAGCCCCAGACTTGATACATCCCAGTACTACGTAGGACTACACTGTTTGCAGATAGTGTTTATGGAAAAAGTAAAAATTTAACTCAAAGGTACACGTGTTTAGCTAATAGTGATGGTTTCTGACCACGTAACCCGAGAGATTTGCTTCTGGGTTTTGTTTTTTGGTTTTTTTTTTTTTTTTTTTTTTTGGCTTTTTGTGTTTTATGGCCTTAAGATAAATTCACATGAGAATTAAGTCCCCCATCTTCCTCTACTTATAGCAGGCATTCAAAATCCATCCTGACTGACAATGGAGCCCACCTTCCATCTGGTCAGTTTTTCCTTTGTTGTTTTGTTTTGTTTTGCTGTAGGGAGACAATTAGAAATAATCAACCAAGAAACCTCTGCAGGACTCAGTAGAGTAATGCTGCCCGTGTGATCATCTATTGACCCTACATAGCATCCCAACAACAGACCAAAGAAATAGTCCTGCCCACTAAGTTAGCTTAGTGAACCAGTGAATGTATTGCGTTTACTTGCAGAGCGCAGGTGAGCCATTACCTACAGAAGCATGGGTGACCAGAAGACAGGTGCAACACCAAAATATATCCAACATGGGTGACAGCTCATGAAAGCTGCCTCCCCCAAGCTCCCAGAGGGAAATTTACACGGATCATCTGAAATTGTCTTGGAGAGGAAGGTATGAATCTTGAAATTTTCAGGATCTTTCCGAGATTTGTGAATTCCTTTTCTTCTTGGGTCTAACAGAGTACTCCTCCAGGAGTGAATGTTTTCTCTTTTTTTTTCCCCCTCCATCTTTATTAAATTGGGTATTTCTTATTTACATTTCAATTGTTATTCCCTTTCCGGTTTCCAGGCCAACATCCCCTAACTCCTCCCCCCGCCTTCTCTATGGGGTGTTCCTCTCCCCATTCTCTCCCCACTACTGCCCCCCCAAAAATCCTGTTCAGTGGGGATTCAGGCTTGGCAGGACCAAGGACTTCCCCTTCCACTGGTGCTCTTACTAGGCTATTCATTGCTACCTAAGATGTTGGAGCCCAGGGTCAGTCCATGTATAGTCTTTGGGTAGTGGCTCAGTCCCTGGAAGCTCTGGTTGGTTGGCATTGTTGTTCATATGGGGTCTGCAGCCCCTTCAAGCTCTTTCAGTCCTCTCTCTGATTCCTTCAACGGGGATCCCGTTCTCAGTTCAGTGTTTTCCTGCTGGCATTCGCCTATGTATTTGCTGTATTCTGGCTGTGTCTCTCAGGAGAGATCTCCATCTGGTTCCTGTCAGCCTGCACTTCTTTGCTTCATCCATCTTATCTAATTGGATGGCTATATATGTATGGGCCACATGTGGGGCAGGTTCTGAATGGGTGTTCCTTCCACCTCTGTTCTAAACTTTGCCTTCCTATCCCCTCCCAAGGGTATTCTTGTTCCCCTTTTAAAGAAGGAGTGAAGCATTTGCATTTTGGTCATCCTTCTTGAGTTTCACATGTTCTGTGCATTTAGGGTAATTCGAGCATTTGGGGCTAATATCCACTTATCAATGAGTGCATACCATGTGTGTTTTTCTGTGATTGGGTTACCTCACTCAGGATGATATTTTCCAGTTTATCCATTTGCCTATGAATTTCATAAAGTCATTGTTTTTGATAGCTGAGTAATATTCCATTGTGTAGATGTACCACATTTTCTGTATCCATTCCTCTGTTGAAGGGCATCTGGGTTCTTTCCAGCTTCTGGCTATTATAAATAAGGCTGCTATGAACATAGTGGAGCACGTGTCTTTTTATATGCTGGGCCATCTTTTGGGTATATGCCCAAGAGAGGTATAGCTGGATCCTCAGGCAGTTCAATGTCCAATTTTCTGAGGACTGATTTCCAGAATGGTTGTACCAGTCTGCAATCCCACCAACAATGGAGGAGTGTCCCTCTTTCTCCACATCCTCGCCAGCATTTGCTGTCACCTGAATTTTTGATCTTAGCCATTCTCACTGGTGTGAGGTGAAACCTCAGGGTTGTTTTGATTTGCATTTCCCTTATGACTAAAGATGTTGAACATTTCTTTAGGTGCTTCTCAGCCATTCGACATTCCTCAGCTCTGAACCCCATTTTTTAATAGGGTTATTTATCTCCCTGCAGTGTAACTTCGTGAGTTCTTTGTATATTTTGGATATGAGCCCTCTATCAGTTGTAGGATTGGTAAAGATCTTTTCCCAATCTGTTGGTTGACATTTTGTCCTAACATCAGTGTCCTTTGCCTTACAAAAGCTTTGTAGTTTTATGAGATCCCATTTGTCAATTCTTGATCTAAGAGCATAAGCCATTGGTGTTTTGTTCAGGAAATTTTCTCCAGTGCCCATGTGTTCGAGATTCTTCCCCACTTTTTCTTCTATTAGTTTGAGTGTATCTGGTTTGATGCGGACGGGAGTGAATGTTTTCAATCCGAGGGAGTAGTTACACAGCAAGATGGAAACCATAACCAGTAGGTTGCTGAAGTCAAAAGGAAAATCTGAGTGTTGAGTGCTCACCGTGGACCCAGATGTAGGAGAATTCTTTCCCAAAGGGCTTGGCCAGGCAGAGTAAATGCTAGGGGAGTGGGGTAGGGGGCGGGGGGAAGACACCCTGCCCCACCTTTCATGTTTCTTTCAAGGAGTGCAGGGAAAGACAGGAACAATTTGGAAACATTTTGTGAAGTGGGGATGGTATGTCGTTAAGGAGAGGCCAGCTAAGCACCCAACCAGCTGTTGCTTTATCAGACCCAACTGGCCTAAGGGGAAATCCTAACTCCAACCCCGTCCAGCCTTCCTTATGCATCTAAAGGAGAAAACTTTCAAGACTCCCTCCTGAGATGCGGTCTCACTCTGAGACCTCACTAAAAGACTACAGAATGCTTCAATTCCCTCTACTTAACTCTCACATCACTAAAGGCCTGTTTACAACCATTTACCCGGCACATCATGTCCTGCCATATACATGTATGCATGCATGTATGTTTGTATGTATGTATGTATGTATGTATGTATGCATGTATGTATGTATGTATATACTGCTGCTGCTGTAATACATTCTTGTAATCCCAGCTATTAAGAAGGCTAAGGTGAAAAAAAATTGTGAGTTTAGTCCTAACCTGAGCAACATGGCAGGATGAAGGAGAAAAGAGACAGGGAGGAG
This sequence comes from Rattus rattus, assembly GCF_011064425.1. Taxonomy (NCBI): domain Eukaryota; kingdom Metazoa; phylum Chordata; class Mammalia; order Rodentia; family Muridae; genus Rattus; species Rattus rattus. The sequence continues at coordinate 52,884,114 of NC_046154.1, forward strand.
GGAGGGAGGGAGGGAGGGAGGGAGGAGGGAGGGAGGGAGGAGGAGGGAGGGAGGGAGGAAAACATGCTAAAAGATGAAGACAATTTCAAGAAACAGAGCAAAGCATTAGACAGAAACAGTGGCAGCAGGAATGCCTGCATGCCTGGCACCAACTTTAAAATAGTGATTAGTACATAAAAGGCTTTACTGGATAAAGCAGCCTATGAGCAAGAGAAAATTTAAGCAAGTAAAAAAAAAATGTAAGAAAGTGGGGGGGGCACTAAAACAAACACAGTGCCTCAGACAGGCTATTGGTAGGCATGGCTAAAGACTCTGTCTTGGACAAACTCATAGCAGAGACGTTCAAAGCCAAGAACACAAAAAACTACAACTGAAAACTTAAAACAGAGTAGCTCAAGAGCTGTGGCACATCTGTAAAGATATTAACTGAGGAAATAATAGGAGGGGAAGCTAAGTTAAATAAAACATTTTCCTTATTTTTAGTTGACCTGACATAACATGTTGTTGTTCTAAAAGCATCAGGAATACATGAAGTTATGCAGGGATGGCTATTCCTTATGTGTGCTCATGTGCATGGTTACCGACAGTAAAATCAACAACAGCCATGGCAGCAGGGCAGAAGAAGGAGTTCAGCTGGTTTGCTGTTACAAAACATGAACTGTATCCATGAAACTACGTGTAGTTGTTTGAAAGTACAGTTAAGTTCACTGTAAACTTATATTGCAAAATCCAGGGTCACCACTCAAAAAGTAAACAAGGAGCAATGGGGAGAAGAAATACTAAGAAAGGAGGAAAGTGGAATTATGTAAGATGTTCAAAATGGCAAAGGTCAGGAAAAGCATGAAGACAAAATCTGGAACAGAGAATAAGAAGAAACCCCACAAGTCTTTCAGATATTGCTCTGTGATCCGCAATCATTTTGAACGTCAATGTCAACAGAGAGGTCACTACGGTGGCCCAGATCACACCCAACTATACATTAGGAAACCATCAATAAATCAAGAAGTAGGACGTTCCAGTGTTTCTAGAGTCCCATTATATTCTCTACTGACGACCTTAGGAAACACTATTCTGACGTCAAAGGACAGGGGTTATAGCTTCTGGGTTTGGCAAGCACTTGTTTTGGACCTAATTTCTTTCACAGCACATTATGTTCATGAGCGTCATCTAGATCTTATGACAACAAGATGGCTGCCAAGCTGTCAGAAGCACCAACAGGAGCCTCGGAGACTCACTGGCCTGAGATCGATTCCAATGTCTGAAGCCGGGCCTGACGGGGGAACAACTTTTTGGTATCAAACATCCCATTGAAAGGTTTGAGAAATACTAAGCATTCATTTGTCCTCTGTCCTGTACATTAAGATGGGTCGATAAAATCTGTAGTCATCCTGATTTGCATTAGCTCACAACCATCAAATTTTCCTCAATCTTGTATTTCTCTCAAAGAATGCTCTGCCCATTTTGTGTCATGGATGCTCCGTGTATCCTCCCAGTTCATTATCCAGCTGTGTTTTTGTGGTGACTTTTAGATTTTGAGTCTGTTCTGTACAAAAATAAACCTACTTTTTTGTGATGTGTGTGTGTGTGTGTGTGTGTGTGTGTGTGTGTGTGTTGGGGAGAGGGTATATACATGCATATGTATGTACCTGTGTAGGAAGGCCAAAGAGGTCAACCATGGGCGTTGTTCTGCAGATGGCTGCCCATTTTGCCAATTTATTGTTCTCATTATTGTTGTTGGTTGTTGTTTTAAGATAATAAGGTCTCTCACTGGAACCCCAGGCTCACCAATTAAAAAAATTAAACTAAGATGGATAACTAGAGAACCCCAATGATCCCCCTGTCTCCATCTCCATGATTAGAAGCACAGGCCACTGATAGAAGTAGGAAATGGAGCTGCTGATCTGATTGGAAACCATTTTGGTGGGTAGTCTCTCCTTCCCTCCGTCCCATCCTTGGTCCCTACCTTCTCCTCCCTACCCCATCCTACCTCTCCTACTATCTGTGAATTGGTTCTTCTCTGTTATGTTCTGACCTTACCTCATTGACTCCCAGCTATTCTCTTATAGGCTCAGGCAACAGACCCCACCACATCAGGAGGGCTACTGCTATAGTGTGTGCACCTCAACTAGATACACCCTTTCTTCCCGTTTCCTCCACAGCTTGGGGCCTGCACTCCTTTCCTGGAATACAGGGCTCCCTCTCTGTTCCCTGTGGCCCAGGAATCAGGCACAGCCTGGCTATAGGTCTGTGGTGTGGATTATTCATGTAGGACATGAAATAGCCCCCTCCCCTGAGACCTAAAGAAGGGACTTCTGTCTCATAGCTATTGTCTGTCATTGGCATCATTCTCCTGATGTTGGGAACAAGCAAAGGAAACTTATCCTAAGAACTACCATTTCATTTTCAGACAGTCTCCTTGTTTCTTCTACCTCACTCTCAGCCCCTTCTACCAAATCAGATGCCAACACCTCTGCCTCTATGCTCAATACCAGAACCAGGCAGTCACTGCAAAGGACATGACACATCCAGCTTAACTCTGTTAGGACAGAGTTTCAGTTAGTCTAAGTTCATACAGAATTCTCTGCCAACATTACTGGAAGCATGTTCCCATAAGATCTTATCTCATTCCACTTGCTGCTAGCTAAATTTATCAGCATGGAATTATTAATTAGGGACTGAGCTATTTCCTGAGCACTTTTGACATAACTGTGATTTTTGTGACTCTGTGATTCACTCTCATTGCTTTAGCCATCTGTCCCTGAGCAAAATGCATTTATTTATGTTTGCAGTTGTTTGTTGCTCTCTTTTCTTTCTTTCAAAGACAGATTTGGGAAAGCGATTTTGGAAGAACAATCCTCTTACCACCACCACCACCCCACCGCCCCTTACAGAATACTTTTAATTAAAACACACCAGAGCAAGCCCATTAGGAGTCAAACCATGCCTTCTCAAAAACCTCTTGTCCTAGCCTCAATACCAGAGGGTTTTAGGGTCAAACCTCAGGCTCTGGCAGCCCTAACAAGCTAGGCTCTGCTACTATCCCCATTAGGCTAATTACAGAGAAGAGAAATGAGGTAGAGCAGAGAAAGATTTATTCAGTGTAGCCATATTGGAAAGGGAAACAATTATAGAGCTCCAGTGATTGTCTCCTGACAAATCCATTTTCAGGGGCCCACAGTCAGGTCAATTAAAATGGTAGGCAAGCTGCCCTTCCTGGACAAGATGTGGCATGTCACCAACACAGCCTTGTCTCAGCTCCTGCCTCACAGTGGCCAGTACTATGTGAAAACTCTTTCCAGGAAACAAATCTCCTCTGGCTGGTAACCTGACAGCAACATGAAGACTCCCAGGAGAAATTCCAATTCCCTAGGGTCTATGATCTCAACAGTCTGAGAGCTGAAGGAAGGGCCATATTTTTAGGATATCATCTTCACTCCTGCCAGGACAGTTACAGGTTGTCATCTCTCAATAAATGTTGAAATCCTTACAAGGACCTTTGAGGCCCTGGGGGATATAACCAACCCTCCCACACTTAATGGATTAACCATAATATTCACCCATCAGGCTTCGAGCCAAGAGATGTGTTCTAGCTCAGGACTCTGCACTTGCTTATCCCTCCTTTTGGATTATCCTCACAGTACTGCCTGGACTAGGCTGTCTTCTGTGTCCTTCAGATGCCATGTGCTTAGTAAGCTTTTCCTGACTATTGTGTCATGGGCACAAGTCTCCATCACCTGCCCACATCCAAGTCCATATTCATAATAGTCTATATCTTTTCCTTTATTGCTGTTTCACTTTCTTTCCTTTGTTCTTTTCTTTATTGTTTTTGGATGGGGAGGGGGCTTCAAGACAGGACTTCTCTGTTTAACAGTCCTGGCTAGCTGTCCTGGAACTCAATCTGTAGAATAGGTTGGCCTCAAATTCACAGAGATCTGCCTGCCTCTGCCTCCTGAGTGCTGGAACTAAAAAGCACGCACCACTACAACCAGCTGTCTTTTCACTTTCATTAACACAATGTATTTTTTTTTTTGCTTCTCTACAAAAAAAAAAAAAAGCCACCTAAAGGGGGTATTTTAGTTTGCTTTCTAAATACCATGATGAAAAGCGACTTGGAGCAGGGTAGCAGTTGTTTGGCTTACAGAGTTACAGTCCATTATCATGGAAAGACAAAGCAGGGACTTGAAATAGGAACCTGTAAGTAAGAGCCGAAACAGAGATCACAGAGGAATGTGGCTTGCTGGCTTGTGTCCACTGTGGTAGTCTGAATGAAAATTGCCCCCATAGGGTCATAGGCCCTATTGGGAGGTGTGGCCTTGCTAGAAGAAATATGTCACTGGGGGTGGGCTTTGAGTTTTCAGATGCTCAAGCCAAGGCCAATGTCACTATCTCTTCCTGTTACCTGCCAATCCAGATGTAGAACTGTCAGCTACCTCTCTATTACTATGTCTGCCTGTACACTGCCATGCTTCCCACCATAATGGATTAAACCTCTGAACGCTGAAGTGGGCCTCAATTTAATATTTTCCATTATAAGAGTTCTTGTCAGGGTAGGGGGATGCTGGAGACATGGCTTAGCAGTTAAGAGCACTGACTTCTCTTCCAGAGGTCCCTGAGTTCAATTCCCAACACCCACATGGTGGCTCACAACCATCTGTATTGGGATCTGATGCCCTCTTCTGGAGTGTCTGAAGATGGCTACTACTATGAACTTATATACATAAATAAATAATTCCTTTTTTAAAAAAAGTCTCTATCTTGCCCACTTAAAGGCATGTTCCATAAGATCACAGAACTTGGATATCTTGATTTGTTTTAGAATTTTTTTCTAATTAAACATTGACCATATATGGATAGATATATTCCTACTTTGGATTCTGATCCACTAATTTATATGGGTGTCCTCAACAGGTCTAAAGATCAAATAGTATATTAATTTTCTTTTTTTTGGTTTGTTTTTGGGGGTTGTTTCTTTGGGGGTTGTTTGTTTTCTTTCTTTCTTTCTCTCTTTTCTTAAAGACAGGGTTCTCTGTGTGGCCCTGGTTGTCCTATAACTTACTCCATAGCTAGCCAAACTTGAGATCTACCTGCCTCTGCCTTCCAAGCTCTAGTACATTAATTTCTCCATTTTTTTTAAAGAAATTTGATGGCACTGAATTGAATCTGTAGGTCAATTTTTGGAAAACTGACATGTTAATAATGAACCCCGTATTGGATAGACACATATCTGAAGATCCTCAAAGCAATGGAGACTATATCCTGTTCCTTTGAAACCCATGGGAAAGTGACAAGATCTAAGAAGGGAGGTAGGCATGTGGTCTTAAGCCACTTTTGTACCAATAGTACCCCCACCCCACCAGGACAGGATTATGTAATTTAAGGCAATGAGCATCTCATCTGTAACTAATGATGAAAATCAGTAGGAAGACTGTAAGCCTGTTCCCTGACTTGGGAATGTCCAGACTCTGGGATGTCCGGGGTTTCAGTGACAGGAGAACTGGAACTAGGGGTGCCATATGGCACCTAGAAACAGGAAGCATAAAACTGGCCAGATCAGATGCAATTAAAACAAATCAACATCAAGAAAAAGAAAAACTTAACTATGGGGTTTCCAGTGAAACAAACCCAATTGGAATGGTGAATGATAGGGAGGTAGACAGACAGACAGACACTTTTTTCAGACAGACTTTTTTTATGAAAAGTTAGTTCATATAATTATACAGACTGAGATTTGCCAAGATCTCTAGTCAGCACACTGAAGGCCTAGGACAGCCAAGCATAGTCCCAATCTGTGTCCAAAGGCTGAGAACCAAGAGTGTCAATGATGTCAGTTCAGTTAAGTCCAAGTCCAAAGGGAAGACTAGTACCCCAGCTCTAAAAGAGTCAGGCAGAGAGAGGGACGTCTCTTTTACTTGACTATTTTTTTTCTTTTTCTTTCTCCCCTTTCTCCCCACTCTTTCAGTTCACCAGTGTTTGGATTAAGCCCATACATTCTGGAGAGAGAAATCTACTTCCCTAGGAAAAATTTGCCAAATGTTAATATCATCCAGAAACGTTTTACACACACATCCAAAACAACAGTTAATCACTATTCTGGCACCCATGACCCAGTTAAGTTGGCATATAAAATTAGCTATCACTTCAGATAATTCTTGTAATAGTTTCTGGACTAAGACTGGTACTTATATGAGACAATAATGGTGGGAAAAGAGGCATCAAGATTAATTCATGAAGGTTGGGAAGATGTACTTGTTATATAATATGAAAACTGGAGATCAAATCTTCACAAGCCACATAAAGACCCATATAAAGATGGGCTCATTAGCACCCATCTGAAATTCTAGTGCTTCTAGCAGGAGATGAGATACAGACACAGAAGACTCTGGAGCTCCTCAGCCAACTAGTCTAGCATATGCAGCAACAAAGAGAACCTGTCTCAAACAAAAGGAAGATTAGGACTAACACTTGAGATTGTTCTTTGATCTCCAGTGTGTCCTGGAATGTGTGTACTCACAATTATACTCACAAACACACACACACATCACACACACACACACACACACACAAATTGACATTTTTATTAAAAAATATTAACACAAAAGAAGTCAGCTGGCAAAGACTAGAACCCCCTTTACATGTGGGATGCCTGTAACAAAATAAGAGCACGTGCTTTCTAGAAAATCCCTGTGATCTCTGAGTGAGGGATGAAATGGATACTACATAAACAAGGTATACATACATGATCAGGAGTCTTACAGCCACAGGCTTTTGAGCCATGGACCTGGCCCAGCTCTCTAACCCATTTCCACCCTCAGAAATGCCCCTCCCTTTTTTTCCTCAATCAACTTGTTTCTATTTCTATCAGTACCCATGTGATACTCATCAAATTCTTTGTTCTGGGACTCAAGAATCTAGAAATGTCAACAAGTAACCTCTGGGCTCTGGACCACACCCTTGTTTTAGGGGGGTAGATAGATTCACCAGCTGATCTAAATAGAAAAAGAAGGGAAAGTTTTTTTTTCCGGAGCCAGGACTGAACCTAGGAATAGGGAAGTACCCACCACACTGAGCTAAAAACCCCTGAATTTCATCATAATATATTTTTTCCCAAAAAAAATTTTTTTTTCACCCAGTCTCATGGGACCAAAGAGAACAACCAAGGGCCTTAAAGACGAGGAAGGATGGAAGAAGGGAAGGAAGGTGGAAGGGAGGGAGGGAGGAAAAGAAAACAAAAAGCCCACTCCTCCCCCCTAAAGGAGATCATTTTGTGTTGGCCACCACTTCATCTCTATTTTCTTAATTTACAGGTAGTTGTATGAAGTTGCCATGTACAATAATATGCTGCCCACACTGGCCATTATTTTAATGACTCAGCTTCCCAAATGCTGGGGCTTACAGGTATGTGTCTTTTTCATTGTGACCACAATCTGAGCAGTGTCCCAGCTAGCACATGTCTGCAGTTCCTAACTCACATTAATTGCTTTTTTGTAAATTGCTCTTTAGCTCACAGCTTCAGAGGGTCAGTCCTCGGTGAATTGGCTCTAAGTTTCTGGGCCTGCTGGTGGCAGGGGAGCTACAGAAGATGTTCACCTCACCGTAGACAGAAGCAGGGAGAAGGGGCCTGGACAAAATACTGCAAGGATCTATGCCCAGCCTTCAGGCTGACTCTACCTCCCAGAGTTTACCCGGCCTTCCAAAACAGCACAAGCTGGGAACAGAGTGTTCGCAATACGAGTCCGTGGCAAACACTTCATATTCAAACCACAACAGCAATTAAAGGGGCTATTTTGTATTTTAACTTGTTTGGGGAATTTTTAAATAACCACTTATTGGGATGATGGGTTTGCAGATATTATAACAGGTATAACTGGAAAAGGCAAGCAAGGGAGCACTGAGTGAAAAACAAGTCAATTTCTAAAAATGTACATTTTAACATGCACATGAATTTCGGAAATTTCCAAACACCAGAATACGCTAGGATACATTGCATTAGTAAACACAGGGGTGTGGGTGTGGGGTGTGGGGGTGGGGTGTGGGGGTGGGGTGGGGGTGGGGTGGGGGTGGGGGTGGGGGTGGGGGTGGGGTTTCATAGAGCCTCTGGAAAGTACTTTGAGAACCATTTGTCTAAACATTTAAGCTACTTTGCTGAGTTAAGAGACAAGAGAAAACAGCAAGCTAAGTCCTCCCACCCAACCTTAATCTGGAGCTGCAATGGAAGCTTGCCTTCCCAGACCCATTGCACACTAGTTATCTATAGAGACAGGCTTCAGAGCCATAGGACTTCCTGGAGTTCCAAGGGGGCGGGGAAGGGAAAATGAGTAACTTCTAACGCATATGCAACTTCATGTGGGATGGTGACCACATTCTGAAATTAAAGGTGGTGGCTGCACAGATCTTTGCATATACAAAAACTAATGGACTTCATATTTGTAGAGGGTCAATTTTGTAAGACTGGAGAGAGAGAGAGAGAGAGAGAGAGAGAGAGAGAGAGAGAGAGAGAGAGAGAGAAAGCTTTCAAACATTCCAAGTCTTGTGGCCCAAGAAACTGGAGGCTTAAAGAAAACAAGACCTTGACCTTCAATGCTGTACATTGAGACTCAAGTGAACAGGACATATTGCCAGCTTTATATTCTGGGGATGAGAGGGGTCTGATTTAGAAATGTGAGTCATCTGCCTATAGAAGGTAAAGTGTGGTGGTTTGAATGAAAATGTCCCCTATAGGCTCAAGTGTATGAATACTCAGTTCCCAGTTGGGAATAGTGTTCAGGGAAGTCTTGTAAACGGAAGTGTGTCACTGGGAGCGGGTTTCAAAGCCATATGCCATTTTCAACTCACTCTCTGCTTCATGCTTGGAGTTTGAGATACGAGTCCTAGAAGCTCTCAGCATCCAGCCCAGTCACCATGTCTGTTGCCTATTGCCCTGTTGTCTCCCCATTAGGGGTCCTAACCTTGTGGAACTATGAGCTCAAATAAGAACTTCAGTAAGTAGGTGGTGACATGGTGTTTTGTCACAGCAACAGAGAAGTACCTAATACCATGAGACAGCATGAAGTCTCCAAATCAGTGAGCAGAAGGTAGGAAAGGTTCTGTTGATGGTTTTTCCTTATGGGTTATATACTTCCAGCCAGACAAGGAAACTGTCTCCTGATGTCTTAGTTAAGGTTCCATTGCTGTAAAGACAATGGCATGACCAAAGCAACGCTTATAAAGGACATTTAGTTAGGGCTGGCTTACCATTTCAGAGGTTTGGTCCTTTATCGTCATGGCAGGAAGCATGGCAGCATGAGGTAGACATGACGCTGGAGGAGTCCTACATCTTGATCCACAGGCAGTCAGGAGGTTACTGTCTCTTCCACACTGGGGGAATTTGAGCATGGGACCCCAAAGCCTGTCCCCACAGTGACTTCCTCCAACAAGGATACACCCATTTCAACAAGGACACACCTCCTAATAGTGTCACTCCTTGTGAGTCACGCATTCAAACACATGAGTTTATAGGGGCCAAATCTATTCAAACCACTACACCTGAAATAAACTTCATGCAGAGCTGGTAACTTGTCAGACTTCCTTGAGAAGAGACTGGAACAGAGACAGTGATGGACATGACCACATCTTGACCAGACTGCTTAATTATGCATAGATTTGAATATTTAATCCCAAACTTCATGTTAGAACGCAGAAGATGGACTTAAATCATTGGATCATTTTCACTCTTCCCAATGTAGCCCTACTGCACAACTCTCAATCCATCCCTCCTTCTGTCTGTTTTTATTTCTCTTCCTCCCTCTCTCCCCTCCTCCCCCCTCTATTTTATTTTAGTTTTCGTTTTAACCATTTCACTATTTATTTAGCTCTTTTAGCTGGCTTATTAAAGTGGGTGACCAGATTGAATGTGGTGGTGCACGCCTTTAATCCCAGCACACAGAAGGCAGAGGCAGGAGGATCTGAGTGATTTTGAACCCACCCTAGTCTACATAGTGAATTCCAGGATAGCCCAGAGCTCCAAACTGAGATCCTGGATCAAAACAATACAAGAAAGGGGGTTGCTGGGGTGGAGGTGGTGCTGAAACCTGGCTTGTTGGAGTATAAGCAGATGTGCTAGAGAACTGTGGTTGTGTCAAGGGAACGAGCTGACCTTTAGGAGAGCTCTTAGAACTCTCCCAAATAGAGTGGTGGTAGAATATGGTGATAGAGGGAATGAAGTCTTGAGACAGAAGCCTGGTACATTCATGCTTTAACATATAAAGTGAATGGCTATCAGAGATACATAGATGATAGCCGAAGCACTGGTAATTAATAATTGCATGACAATTATTAGCACTGCTACATTTTAATTTTTTTTTTTTGAGAAAGGAAAATGAATGCATACCTTTGTCATCCACTAACGTGAAAGTGTGAGAAGGGCCCTAGCATCCTTTTCGAATAGTCAACACTGAAGGGACCCAATGCAATCTCCGTGGTGTGCTGCGTTCCAGTGAACGGTCTCAGGTCTCCCACCTCCCTGTATTCCCAGTGCTAAGGATGGACAGTTCTCTCAAGATTGTTACCTACTGGTTTTCCTTGGGAACTGTTCTTTTTGGGGACCTTTTATACTTACATCTGCATTGCCAAGTCTCTGTTTCTGGTAGTTGAACTGTGCAGCTGTGAGGTAACACAAACAACTAACTTGTAAGCTAGTTGCCCAAACCCACTTGTGAACATCAGATTCGATCTTCCCTAATATACAGAACGTGAGGACCAAGAGTTCCTTCTGTCACTTCACATTTGAATCTGCCCTTTCTGCAGTTAGATTTGCCTCCCTTTTCCAGTACAGCATACTTTCTCTTGTGTGTATGTGAGCAGGTACATACACCTACATAGCCCCAGATATGTGGGATACATGTGGAGGCCAAAGTTGATGTCAGGCATTTTCCTCTACTGTTCTGCACTTGCCAACTGGGATAGTCTGGCTAGCAAACTTCTCGAGGATCCCATGTACTGGGATTACTGGTGGGCCACCACACCTACTCAGCTTTTTATGTGGGTGCCAAGAATCTGAACTCAGTTCTCACACGCTGGTAGCAAGCCCTTTATCCACTTTATCCACCCGTTCACTACAGCACAGTGTGGATTAACCTCGCCATCTGCACCTAAGTCTGCCACCTCTCAGGCAGACTGGCCCCAGTGCAGTGGCAATGGAGTCCTTCCTGGCAGATACTGCTTCCAGCACCAAGAATGCTCCTCTTCAACTAGTGTGAGAGCAGGTCACAGCCAGTCACATTTATATCAAGATCATCCAGACAAAAGCACTGGCAATCAAATCTTCTGGTCCTCCTTCCAAATACAATGGATCCCAAAGCACAGTAGAATCTTTTTAACTTAATGACGTGCATAAAAGCCTCCGTGGTTGAAGTGTTAAGTGACAAGTTTTACTTGAAAAGTGATCATTTTCATCACACGCCCTGCACCTGAAAACAGACTTGTGATCTTTGGCATCGTGGTTGGGTTGTACACACCACTGTGCTACCCTTGCAGCCTGGCCATTTAAAAGCAAATCATAACTCATATGCTAGGACTTTTGTAAACAAAGGCAATTCTCTAGGCAAAATAGAATAGAAACACACGAGTTACACTCATCTACACAATTAAGATGTCCATGCTATAATTAAATATGATGTGTGGGAAATGCCAGCATCATCATAAACATTTTTTTGGTTCTACTAGGACACAAAATTTGATTTAGTCAATTATGAGAAAGCACACTTTATGACGTCATCTGAGCACTCTTTTTAGAGTGTCAGAGGTATCGTTAACATAATGACATTTCAGCTTCTGGAAAAATTCTCAGTGAGGAGGTAACTAAGAGGTAGACTTCTGGAGGTCTTTAAGAAATGTACATGGGTTCCTTTTCAGGGGGGAATCAAATAAACATCTCTGAACATGAAAACAACTGAGAATCCTGGCCCAAGGAAAGGATGGGTTGTCCTACCCCAAACATTATCATGTTCTCTACATGGCTGGGCTGCTTGCTCTTTCCGTGACTGAGCACCAGAACTGAAGTTCTCTCACAAGCACACGGCTGCGGCACATGGGGTACCTGCTGGGATGGACACCAGTTTCAGAAGAGGAAGGAAAAGGAAGGCATCTATTCCTTCTGTGGAGAAACTGAATCAGACGACTTTCAACAGCACATGGTTTGTCAGCTGAGCTAGAAAGCTGATTAATGGGGAGAAATGGGGTGAGGATGGGTAAAGTTGAAGTAGGAAGAGAGATGGGAGGAAAGACAGGGTAAAAAGAAGATTCCTGGTTGGAAGAGGAAGTCCTGAAACTCACAAGAAGGTGCCTAGACAACATGGGTACCAGGGGGCAGAGTGAAAAGCAAAGGAGAAAGGCCTTGTTCTGAAAAAGAGGTGGAAACTCCCACTATCTTCCTCCAAAACTTCTTCACACTTTTGGAACAGGATTCCTGTTTCACACTTGGGTAGAGACCTTTAGCCTCACAGGTCAGGGTCAACAGTTTACCTGCTCCTGCCCATTCATAATAACTTGGCTGTGGAACGGTGTTTTCCATTCTCCTAGAAGCTAGTTGATAGAATGTGTCAGTCCCCTCATGAGAATTCTTACTTGTGGGCAAGTCTTTAAAGTGTAGTCTCAGTTTTACAAATGTAATCAATATGCTCTGAATTTTTAAATGAATTCTACAATATAAGGATGGGTGCTTCTTGGAAGGAAAGAAAGACATCCATCATTCTGATCAGGAAAAACTGTAAATACTCCTATATGGCTAACATTGTTTATAATACTTGGCACTACAGAATAAATGCTTTAGATACACAGCAAATCTAATAATAATCTATCAATTCAAATACTTTTTAAAAGATTTCTTTATTTCATGTGTATGTCTCTCTGTGTGTGTCTCTCTGTGTGTGTGTGTGTGTGTGTGTATAGGTACTGCAGAGCCATAAGGCATTGGATACCTTGGAATTACTGTTGAGTCAACTTAAGTTCATGCTGGGAACTGAACCCAGGTCCTCTGCGAGAGCACCAAGTGCTCTTAACCACTGAGCCAGCTCTCCAGCCTTTCAATACTCTTTATGCAGGTACATTTCATCCTTCTAGAAATAAAATCAAGAGGTAACTCTTAAGCCAGATATGGTGTATGTGCTTGTAATCAAAATACTTGTATCAAGTGAGCTTGAAGGTAGGCTGGGCTACTGAGGAAGACCCTATCTTAAAAAGAGAAAAGAAAAGGGAAAAGGAGCAGTACTTTAAGCTCCTATATGAAAGTTATCTTGGTCATTTGAGATGTTCATAGTCAAACAACCAAGACACTTCCAAAAGAAGTCAAATAAACTAATAGCTTTGCCATCTGTGGGAAAGAAAAGTTACTACAGCCAACCAGACAGTCAAAATAGTATTGCAGAGGTCCATTCTAAGACAGGATTACTGCTCAGAACTCCAAAGTGTGAAGAAATTGTCATTCATCTTTTAAACAATGTAAATTGAGATTAAAGATTTATGAAATTCAATTCTCCTTCAGTGTTAAAAGTCAAATTTATTACAACAGCAAGTGTCATGATTAAAAATGCCAGTTAAATGATCATGTATCTAAATAATTTTTCTAATGTAAATACTAGAAATGACAGCTCTAACAATTTTATATGTACACAAAATATTGAAAACATAATGTACTGCACAGGCCAAAAAGTAACATTGCACACTGTCCTCTGTCCGTTCACCTGCTGGTCCCAGCGTCACACCGGCCAGCCCTGGCCTGGTGTGTTCATTCCTCTGACCACAAGCCTCAAAGGAGAGTGCTCTGAACGCTCATTAACTAGCAGCATCAACACTGAAACGCCGCTGATGACATCCTTAGAGGGTAATTGTAGTTCTGAACCTTCTCCCGCTAGGGTCCAGATAAAAGAGAGGAGCTAGAAAAACTGTTTAGAAGAACCAACGTGACGTGGACCCGTGTTTCCTGAGGAGGTGACATCAAGTTCAATACAAAGGACGAAAAGTGCGCTGAGGTGTGACTTCAATGACCCCTGCCCCTCGCTTGCTCTTGACTTAAGCCCTTCAGGAGGCCCACTACCAAAGGGGAATGTGAGTCGGGGATGGGAGGCACCGTAGAGGGGCGGGGGGAGCACAAGCTCTTGAAGGGACATTTCCAAGAATTGTCTAACCTGCCCTGCACTTACAGTAGGGACCAATTCCAGCCCCGTTTCCCTCTCTGCACCCCAGAGAAGATTTTTGGTTATTTTTGTAACTTATTCTGAGCAATCAGCCATTGCCTTTTAGATGATGTTAGGACTTATCTGTTCCTTCCTAAGAACAGCCCCCCAAATTTCAGGAACAACACAAATATTATAGACTTAAACATGTTAGAAACACCTAACGTCTGAATTCATTCACAACATGGGGCAGGTGGGTTTTTTTGTTTTGTTTTGTTTTTCTGCAAATGAGCATGCAACACCCAGAGAAGGCAAGTGGCTGTGCCAAGAGGAAGACAGCAGAGCTGCGATGTACATTTCTCTACACAAATCTTCTTACACATCAGTATGCATGTGCCAAGTGTGGAATCTCATCCAAGGTACCCATGGGATACTTCTGATCCTGATGGGATTCTCTGATCCTGCATCCCCAGTAGCCCCCTGGCAGACGCTGATGCTCTGTGTGCATGAGACTCCCTCTGAGATGAGTCTACAGGGTATGGGGAGAGCGCCACTTACGTTTGAGCTGTAGGAGATCTGCTGCCCCAGTGTTTCTGATTACACAAGCATATCCCAAAGGTTTAGACCCCCTGGGTAAATGAGTGGCTGTCTACAGGGCCATAGTAACAGGTTTTCTGGGAACCAGAAGATAAAAACAATTCACTTTGAGTCAATGGAGTGACCTGTTTGCCAGGAATAAAACTCATTGTTTGTTTACAACATCTTCCCTAAGATGATCATGATATAAAGGTATAAAACTTAGCATATTCAAATCTGTAAGAAAACACAAGTGCACACATATACGTACAATACAAATTCTAAGACACTCCATGCTTTCCATGAGAAGGAAGTGCTACCACTGTTCCCAACTGAAATCATCTCCTCTTCCAAAGACGAGGA
This sequence comes from Rattus rattus, assembly GCF_011064425.1. Taxonomy (NCBI): domain Eukaryota; kingdom Metazoa; phylum Chordata; class Mammalia; order Rodentia; family Muridae; genus Rattus; species Rattus rattus. The sequence goes on from NC_046154.1 coordinate 52,899,200, forward strand.
AGAAGCCTTGGATCGTGAGGAAAATAACAGCATTGCCAGCCAGCACAAGACCGCAGGCTCCCCACTTGATCTGAAACACAAGAGAAGGGTTAAGTCCTCTTCATGTTGTATTCTTCCTGACTCTCTCACTCTTCTGCATCAGACACCCCACTGAAGCATGACACAATGTTGCTAAGTGATGTCCTGGGTGGAGGACAGTGAGCTTCCCGGTCATGTTTGATTGATTCCACAATGCTTGTTAATTAAGTCTAGTATCACCCTTAATATCATCTCTATAAGATTCATCTCTACTTGTTTTTATTTACAGTAACTGCCTCAAGGAAAGCACGTGTAGCAGGATTATCACTGATCCAATTACAACATGGGGTGCAAACAGTTCCACAGGCACCAACCTCTTTCACAAAGAACAGAAATTGGAAAGTTATGAATCTGTTTGCTTCTTTTCCACGCAAGACACACTTTGAACAAGAATCCACAGCTGAGCAGATGGTTCTATGGATGCATAGCTGGGGATGAGAGTGCCCTCTAGTGGGTATTCTCTCTCTCTCTCTCTCTCTCTCTCTCTCTCTCTCTCTCTCTCTCTCTCTCTCTCTCTCTCTCCAAGTTAACCAACAGAAACAACCATGAAAGCTGCTTCTCCAAACACCATCACAGGCTGAAAATAGAACACTTACCACAAAACTTAAGGTTGATGAATGAGGCCGGAGTCACCTGTGCTCAGAGCGTCATTGTTCCTCAATGCTTATGTAAAGTTCAAGCTGAGGCAGCCTTAGGGGCTCTGCTGAGCAGGCTTCAGGGGCCTTACTCTTACCACTCCTTTCTGCTTCATCATATTACACTGTTACATAAGCCATGCACCGCTTTTTCAGACTTGTGTGCCATTCCAACCCTCTTCTCTACTTTAATCAGAATCCTAGCTGGCCTTAGAGGCTCTTATCAAGCAGCGGCTGCCCTCTCTCTCCTCTTGGTCCTCCTAGTACTCTCATCAGTCTCCCTCCCCATCTGTGGTATTCTTCAGCACGCTCATCAGGCCGCCATCAGTTCTCTGAGAGCTGACGGCATAGAGCTTTTAGTCTCGGCATTTCATAAATAGCAGATGTCCCTGAGATGGTTAATATCCAATAAACAAATAAATACATTTTACAAATACAAATAAAATATAAATACAAATACATATATTTGTATTTGTAATACATAAAAATAAATATAAATAAAAAATACAAATAAATACAAATAAACAAAACTGTACATTTCTGATAGCCAATGTGGTTGGCAGAATAAAAACAAAAAGCAGGCAAGTCGGAGAACATCAAGAATCTGAACAAAGTGGGGTGAGTGGGGTGGGGACATCCTTGTGAAGATGGTGGGGGGGTGGTATGGGATGTGGAACCCTCAGGGGGCAGGGGGAAGTTTGGACTGGGAGGGGAATAAAATTTGGAGTGTATAAATAAATAAATAAGAACAAATTATAGCACAATCTTTGTTTTCTAGTAAAAAACAAAAACAAAACAAAAGCCCACAAGGGGTGTGGCTATATCACTCACTGGATATTCCTCAGTAAACCCCACAGTTCCTGAGAAGTCGATCCCCGGTTCCACTTTGATATGGCCTTCATTCTGTGATTGGGAAAGCCTATTTGTACTGATTAACTTATGGATTGACCCATGGTTTAAGAGGCAGGAATCTAAGAACGACTGAAGAGAATAGCTTAATATGGAAAAAGAAAGACATCATATGCTTTGACTAAAAGAGAGGGGTTGGGATTTAGTTCAGTGGTAGAGCACTTGCCTAGCAAGCAAAAGGCCCTGGGTTCGGCCCCCAGCTAAAAAAAAAAAAAAAAAAAAAGAAGAATCTCACTACCAAAAGTTGTAAGAGACACCAAGAAAGCACTCTGAAGGTATGACCGAGACACTGACCAAAAGGAAAGAGAAACCAAAGCTACAGCCAGCTCCAGGGAGAGCCGAAGCAATGAAAATAAACTTGAAGCCTCAGACACAGGCCTTTGAAACAAACCCTGACCACTGAGTAAAACAACAGAAAACAGAACTCACCACAGCCACGCGAGCAAGAATAACAGGAAATCCAAAGGCAGAAACAACAATCCCAGTGGTGAAGAAATATGCCAGTTCCCGACAAGCACTGCTGGTCGCGTCCGAGTCATAGGTGACCCTTTTGGCAATGAAGTAGGGGATGGGGGAGATGACGTAGAAAATCAAGACGAACAGGGGCCAGTAAACGCTGTTGTCAGAGGAACCCAGATGAAACCAAGAAGAAAAGTTACATCTTAACTCAAAGGCATACTGTTGTTTCAACATCACTATTTTAAATGTCTAAGTAAAAACATTAATCACTTATGAATATTAAAACACGAGGATTACCAGGCACAGATTAAGTTAGAAAAATATTCCTTACTGATACATATGCAGTCTATGTTAAGAAACAAGTATTCAGTGTACGACTGAGGAACAACTGCTTTTTATGTTCGAGATCTACGGGTTTTTGCATGGGGACTAAACCAAGAACTGTGTACATGCTAGGCAAGCACTCTACTGCTGAGCTGCACCACTGGCCCTGATGAACAACCCTCGGAACAGGATCGTAAAAGGCCACCTCTGTTTCCCCTACAGAACACATTACAGTGCCTTACACAAGCTAGCTTCATGGAGATCTCTTGAGTGCACGTATGCATGAATGGTTCTGATGACTGAGAAGAGTTACAAATGAGGCTTCTTATCTGCTACCTTATGTCTCTTCCTCTACTACTCTGGACTACCCTACCTTCATTCTCTGACCTACAGCCACTGCAGTCTTCTCCCTATACACTCTGGTCCCAAGCCTGCCTTGGGCTCTCTCACTGCTGTGCAGTCTAAGCTGAGGGATCCCGTCCTGAAGGTGACCCCAGCTGATCCTGGCGTACAGCACCCCTCTCTAGCTTTCTGCACAGCCATCACCTGGTATCTTTGTGATCATTAGAACAGAGATATGATTTGTCTTAGTCAGTCTCCGTTTATCCTAGAACCTAGAGTGGGATGTTCCATTTGCACTTGATGAAAAGGTAGGGAAAAAAGAGATTTTAGTATGGAAGGAATGAAAACGAACATTTGCTCACTAGATGTACCCAAACCTACCCGTATTACAGTAAATCACAAACATAATCTAACACAAAGCAAAACTACCTGCAGTTGCTAAGAATTCCCACTGAATTTCTAGTTGGGTTTCCCTATAAATACTTTCAAAACAATGTATCATCCTTGTTGCCTTCAGTTAGACACCCTTTAAAGAAAACAGCTCACCAGCCAGTCACTATCATAAACACTCGAAACAATAATAGACCCTATCACCAAACTGTAACCATGCGGATCCACCCACAGAGCAAGCAGCCTTGAGCAGGCTGGAGTGAAGCCACAGACGTAGGAAGTCAGTCAGGGTGATAAGCAGGAAGCAGAAGGGAGTGTCCTGCAGGCTCTGGATGGAAACGAAGAACGTGGGCTCTCCATTTGAAACTCATTTGAAAGTGAAGAGATTTCCAGAAATACTTTCCAGAACCCAGCAGAAAGTACTGTTGCAAGAGGCTATTAGGTGATGTCAGGACAAGCTACAGAGAAGGGACCTAACTGTCACCTGATGTCTCTCGGAAAAGAGCCCTGCACTCTTCCTAGAATACTGTGGCAGTTTTCTGAGGCACAGTCTAGGAGATGGCCTCCATGTAGATTAAGCCTTGAAATAAGTCTTTTCATATACAAAATTTAGACATTAAACATAACATTATTTATAAAATGGAAAGAGACCAAACAGAAAACACAAGTGGCTGGCGACCACAGGTCTCTTCACCTCTACACCCTGCCTCTGTGCTGCAAAAGCAGTGACAGTGGTCCCAACACAGCCTTAACCACAGAAGTGGGCAGCAGCTACACTGTCCACTCTGCCAACTGCTGATGCAGATGAAAGTCCCAAGTTACTGTCACCATGGGCAGTAATGTGTGCTGTTCTCATCCTACAGAGACACGGCACATTACAGGGAATTCCAACACCTGGGTTCAATTAGTCCTGGAACAACAGTGCCACAGGAGAGTCAGAGCACAGAGACACAGCCACGTCTGCCATTTACTGCTGTACGATGAGCAAGGTTTCCGATACTCTGGGCTTTGGTGTTCACTGGGGAAGGGGAACAACATATTCCTAAATGAAAATACAGTAATAGCTGTGAAAACTCTGAACAAATGCTTTTGCTTACCTCATGTTTAAACAATTCCAACTCCACGGTAGATTTGAACTCAGCAATGTTTTCCTGACTAGTTTCTTACCAACTTGACACAAGCCAGAGTCATTTTAGAAGAGGGATCTGACTTGTCAGTTTGGCCGTGTAAGTTTGGTCTACAGCAGCAGTTCTCAACCTATGCATAGGTCATGACCCCTTTGGGGGATTGAATATCAGATAGCCTATATATTAGATAGTTACACTACTATTCATTAACAGTAGCAAAATTACAGTTATGAAGTAGCAACACGAAATAATTTTATGGGGGGAGGGGTTCACCATAACATGAACTGTAATCTTTATTAAAGGGTCGTAGCACTAGGAAGGTTGAGAACCAACTATGATTGATGTGGAAGGTCCAGCCCACTCTGTGTGGTGCCACCCCAGCAAGTGGCCCCAGGGTGGCAAGCACTGAGGAATAAGCCAGTGACTAGAATTCCTCCATGGCCTGTTTCAGTTCCTGCCTCCTCTAGTCCCTGACTTGACTTCCTGCCCTAACTTCCCTTCATAATGAACTGCAACTAGAAACTGAAATAAACTCTCCTTCCCTAAGTTGCTTTCGGTCTTGGCGTTTTCCCCAGCTGGTCTTAGTCACGCATTTTAGGTCAAGGTGTTCAAGCCACTCCCTGCACAGCTGGTGTGAACTCGCTTGATTCCAGATTATCAGTTTATAAAACCTACTGCCACCAATTTTATCTATTACAGCCGTTCCTTAGGATTCCCTGACTCCAGTCTCAGTCAGCACGTTCCTACCTAGCCTCACATCTGGGCGAATTCCATTTGTTTTTCTAGCTCCTGCTGTCTGGGACACATAATCTAACCTCCTCTACAGAGCATACAACGCCCCCAAAAGCTATCTCTTCATCCTTGATTAATCCTCCTCTAGTGGGTTGTAGGATGAAGGTTACTGATTGTTCCCCTATGCTGGTGATTCAGAGAAACTCTCCTTTATCCACTAAGTCTTTGCTCGTGAGAAATGTACGTCTGCTCTCCAAGTTCCTCCTGACTACAACTGCAAGGGCGGACTCATTCTCACACCCACAGCTGCTCCAGATTCAGAATGTGACAACTATTTATTAAATGAATACATCCTTTTTTTTTTTTTTTTTTTTTTTTGGAAAAGAGGTTTTTGCTACACAAATATACTGGTGTCTGAACGGGTTGAATTCTTAATCTAGACTTCACTAACTCATGCCTTGCTGCATGGGCTACACTGATCAGGCTCTGACGGTAACAGGAACAAAGACACAGAAAGAAGTTTCCTTGAGAGCTCACAAAATGGCTCAGTAGGTAAAGGGCTGGCTATGTGAAAACAGGGGTCTGAGTTCAATCCCTAGCACCCAAGTAAAAAGTCTGATGCAGTGGGACATGACTGAAGCCCCAGCACGGAGGGGAGGATAAGGTGGGAAAAAAAATAACATAGTAAAGAGACTAAGGAAGACACATCACCTCCACACACAAGCATACACACACATACATACACACACACACGCACACACACACACGCACACACTGATTTATTTTTCAAAACAACTTACCCATAGTCCTCCAAGGCACATCCCAGCATAAGAAAGGTCAGCCCAATTGCCCCGCTGAAGGAGAGTGCCACAAGAGCTGTGGAAAACACAACTTCCTGTTAAAGGTGCTAGTCCATAGTCATTTAGGGGTGACAGATGTCATGGGGACAGAGCGCAGTGATGGCAGCATGGCCTTGTAAATATGATAAAGCGTTTTATATTTTAAAAAGCTGAGCTTATGGTATATCTCAACAACACATTTTCACTTAAAAAGAGGCGCAAGGGGCTGGCGGAGGGCTCAGCAGATAGGGCACCTGCTGCCAAGCCTGATGACCTGAGTTCAATCTCCAGGACTCATACGACAGAAGAAGACCATCTGCTGCTGGCTATCCTGTAGCCTCCGCCGGTGTGCATACCCCCCCACACACATAAATTTTTAATATAAAACATAAGGAGAGGGCATAAATGTAAGCAAATGTAACAACTTATTTATTTCATTAATTGATGTTACATCTGACTATCAAATGAATACGACTTATGTAACTGAATGTCTATGTACGTTTTAAATCTTCCAACTTGAGATCCTCCTGCCTCCACAGCTCAAGAGCTGGGATAACAGGCAGGCACAGCCATACACTTAGGAAGCCTTAGATTTAGATGAGGACATGGTGGTAGAGTTCTTTTGACAGAATCAGTGTCTTAAAATGAGAGAAGTGAACTACAGTTCTCTTTCGCTCTGTCTCTTCCTTGATCTTGGACTTCCTGGCCTTTAGAACTCTGGATTAAGTCATAATTTAGACTATGCAGTAGTCTGTGGTTCATTTGGTACAGTAGCCCAAAGTGATAAAGAGACCTGCCTCTGTCCACCACTGTTAACGCCAAAGGTGGAAAAATCTCTTGCCACTCCAGCAGCCCTAACTACCGCGTGGGCTCTCTCTATATTTGCCAGAGGAGGACAGTCAGCCAAGCTTGTCAATACAGTCAGGGGAACTCACAACCATAGGCAGGTTACTCTTACACCTTCTGAACGCTGACTGCTCTCTTTCCCTGATTATATCCCGGATGGTCTCTGTGTGCCCAAACCACAATTACATCAAGCATTGGAGGAGTGCTTTCATGCCTTCATAGGAAACAGTCCCCAACTAGCAGCCAATGCACCTCTTTCCTACACACACTGGATACTCCCAACTGAACATATTTGCCTTTTCCACTTTGCTGGTTGACTCCCAGTCACCAAATGGGTTGTTCAGATGGCCAGTCTGCATCCGATTGTTTGTATGACTTCAGGCGGCTGGACCTCTCTGAGCCTAGTTTCTTGCTTGTAAAATGACAAAGATGGTCCCATTTCGTTGGGTTTATGGCAATCAAGTTAGGTAATCCATACACAGTGCTTGGCAAAGGGGCTCACCCAATGCTAGCTATGGGAAGTCTCCACTCAACCTAGATATATTATTTGATAAAATGGTAACTCAAAAGCACAGGACGCTGGATCATCCAAACTTCTTCTGAAAATTTCTAATCCCTAATATAGTCACTAAGATTTTTTTTTTTTGTTGCTGTTGCTTTCTCTTATTTAATCAATTGGGGGGGGTGCTGTTTAATACAAAGATACTAATATCCCTTCCAGGAAACTTGAATATAGATATCAGGGGATGATGAAGTAATCTCTATATTTATTTGTATCTTTTTTTTCTGTTAATATGGTATTTTTAATGGACAAATACTTACCAGTTCAGAAGTTGCCTGGCCTTTCCTTTGTAGCCCTGACCCCTCTCTGTATCAGACGACCTACAGCATTCCCTCTTCCAACTGTGAACCCACAGCATGAAAACTACAGACCTACTTCTTCTCTCTGTTCTGATACAGTCTCTCAAATTTCACAACCGGCTGGATGCCTTCAAGCCGTGTGTGTGTGTGTGTGTGTGTGTGTGTGTGTGTGTGTGTGTGTTTAAAAATTGTATTTCTGCCTACTCCCTCTCTTTTCAAACTGAGTATATGAACAACGGGGTGTACAGTGCTTCATCACATGTAAACAGGACAATCTTATGAAATCAGTACTTTCCTTCCATCTTCCCATAGGCTCCTGGGATTGAACTGAGATCACTGGGGTTCTGTGCAAGCCTTTACCTGCTAAGTCATCTTGGCAACTCGTTGCCATTTCTAAATTTCAGTAGGAGTTAACCGACAATTCAAGTCCATCTCTTTTCGATTCACACATGACTGCTGAAAAGCTGAGTTCAACCCAAAGTTCCCAGTATAAGAGCCAAGCCATATCCACGGCTCCAGCCCACAATAGATCCTAAGAACTCCACTTCCAGTCTGGACTACTGTGGCACAGAGCCAAAGTCACCAAGGACCTCAAATCTAACATGTAACTCCACCCCAACCCTCCCAAACACATGCTTCCTCTCCCTTGAAGGCCAATCTTAAAGGGCTGAAACCATAGCTGTACTCTGTAGCAAATCAAAGTAACGCATTTTACCTCATTCAAAACTACTGTCTTCTCTTGAGCTCTGTGCAGGGCATCGGGTATGCTCGCTCACTGCCTGCTGCCAAACCAAGCACCTTCCAGTCCTTCCTCCACATATGGGACAGGCACTTGTGTGTGTCACCCGTTGCAATTTTGTTCACAGCCTGCACGCTGTCCTACCACATAGAGGCTCACTACAACCCGACCCCTAACTTCTCCAGCTTCAGTGCTCCCTGCTCTGCCTGCAAGAGCCTGTGGAAATAAAAAGACAAGATGTGTTCTGCCATGGCTTCGGCCCCAGTCCTGTGAATGTATTCTGGTCTCAACCCAACCCTTACAGAGCCCTGTAAATTCAGCTCAAGGATTGATCTTCTGCTGATTCCCCCATACAGTGGTCATCCATATTAGCTTCACAATGGATTACTACAGTCTGGGTTTCTCCGAACAAGGGAAATTAATTCTCAGTTCTAGAGGCTAGACTTCCAAAATCAAGGCGTCGGCCGGGCCATTCTCTCTTAAATCTTTAGAGAGTAGCTTCCTTGCCTAATGCCCAGTGTTGCTAGTGTCTATACCACTGCTGGGCTTGTAGCTACACCACTCCAATTTCCGTTACTGTTTTTTCTTTTAATTACTTATTTAGGTTTACTACTTAGAGCCAAGCACCATATTGCATGTGCAAACAGGGAGGTCAGAGTTGGTTCTCTCCCTTTACCCTGTAGGTCCCAGGGACCAAACTCAGGTCTTAAGGCTCGGCAGCGAGTGCCTTTCCTACTAAGCCATCTTGGGGTCCTCTGCTTCTGTCTTCCCAGGGTGCTTTTTCCCTTCTTATCTGAAGGACATCATTCAAGGCAGTACTACCTTGGGTTGATGACATCTGCTATTTGCAAATAAGGCCACACCCTTACTTGGCATCAGGGAGTTACTACTTTAAACCTATCTTTTGGAGGAGCATGATTCACTCCACTATATTATCTCTATTTTCCCAACTGTCTCAGAGCACACATCACTTACTTACACAGCAATATAATAATTTGTGGCTATCAACTCAGTCCAAACTCCTCACTTATCTTTTATCCAAGTCTCCAGCATAGCCAGTCTCTCAATAGCAGTTGAATTATCTGTTTTACTTCAGTGCTCTTGTCTACTTCATAGCCTGTGTTCCTTTTCACTACATTAGTACATCAACGACTGTTGCTATTTTGTACTTTCTGCCCATGACTAAAACACTCTGAAGCAGTGAGACACAATTTTTCATGCCTTCTACACTGCCTTCAAACGGATATATCATACAGTGAACACTGCCCAAGTAAACCATGATTACATGGCTGATATTGTCCTCCAAAACTGGTCAGATAAACGTATAATGCACCCACAGGAGCATACACTGTGTCCATCTTGCAGATGTCGGGTAAATGGGAAGGTCTTTGTGGATAGTTTTCAAGGAAAGGAAGTCAAACACAGAGACAAGTTAAGTCTACTCTGTGCGGATGACCAGAAATCCGAATACCAGGAAGCCTCCCAATAACTTCGTCTCCACTCAACGCCCATTGCTCTGCATTCATACAGATCAGGGTGATAATCTCGGTACACCCGTTAACACTATTCAAGAACACAAATAGCACACCCACTGCTTTGTTCGCAGACCAGTAAAGAAAACACTCAAGAAAGTCTTGTTAAAATCCCACCTAATTGCAGCCCCAAGGTTGTGTCAAATAGAATATTTCTGGTTACTTTCCACTGCCACACGCCCGAAATTAATTCTGCCCAGAGAGAAAATCGTAAAGGAACAACAGGACCAAGTTTCCAACACACATCCTGGACACAAAGGCTCCTCTGTAAGCCACAGGAAACTGCGGCGGGGCAGGAAGGTGAGGATGTGGGACCCTGATGTGACCTACGGGGAACTGAGAAGCCCAGGGGACCACTGTGGAACGTACAGCCCACGGGGGAAGCCCCCGCCTGGGAACGGGAGGGCGTGGGCGTGGGCGCGAGCATTTATAGGCTCGGCGAAACACCTCTGCCGCGCATCCGGGAGGCCGCGGTCTGCACGAGCTCGCACACCCGCACGCTACTCAGCCTGCAGCCGGGAGCGACCCCCACCCATTAGCCGCGGGCGAGGGTCGCAGTGTACCTTTAACGCCCGCCATGTCTCTGGAGCTGGGGCTGTCGCTGCTTCCGGCTTTCTCCAAAAGCCGCCCACACCCAGACTAGCCAGAGCCGGCGCGCGAATCCAAAGCTCGGCCCGCCCCCTGACGACATTAACTCCATACTCAACCAACGGAGCTCCGCCTCTTCAGCTAAGCCCCGCCTCCTATCTTAACTCCGCCCCCCAGAAGCCCAACTTCACGCTCCATGCAGAACCTGATTCCTACTGGTTTAGAGTTCTGCCAATCATGACGTTTACCCAATTATGCCAGATTTTGCCCTACAGGCACTCAGCATTTCCTGTACGGGTTCCGATACCTGACACTCTGAGCTCCTCCTCTGCCGGGCCCAGTTCCGCTCCGCCCACAGTTCCGCCCCACTCTGGCACACAATCCTGCCTCCAGCCCATGGAGACCCTCCCCCAACGCCCTCCTCCACTTCGGGACTCCGCCCCCGGCTCGCATTGCTCTGTTCTTGGCCGCACGGATCCCACTAGGGTGTGCAGAACTCCGCCCCCGTGGACTGATCCCGCCTCCACCACTCTGCTCGTACTCTACTAGTTATAATTCCTGCCACTTAGATCTTCATTCCGGTAGTCTCTGAATTTACTCAGCAACCCCGCGCGATCCGGGATCTCCACTTCTAGTCTCAGCCCTCTCCTACTTTCATTACCTCAGAAGAGCTCCTTCATTTTAACTCTTCAGGGATCCTGGATTCTGAGCCATCCAACCCTGATTCTCAATCTGGGGTCCAGCCCTTTCTCACTGGCTGGCTGCTAGGAAACTTGCCTGAGAGGACAGGTGGAAAAAGTGGGGCGCTGGATAAGAATGGGGAGAAGTGACCTTCAGTGCGGACTTAGTTAGACCTCACTTTGCAGGACAACTCTTCCTGTGTGTGTGCATGTGTGTTTTTTTCTGAGATTGTATGGCTGGGATAGTAAAGATTGGGCACCAGAAAACAGGCTTAGAGGCATCCCTTCCTAAAATCTGACTTTTGTATAGATTTGCTTGCTTTGTAGCTACATTAACATTTTGTGCAAACTACCGTGTCCGTCTCCTTCATTCGTTACAAACACTTTGGGTCTGAAGTTCTCCTGGGTCCTTAAATAAACAGCTATTTTATTTATTTATTTATTTATTTATTTATTTATTTATTTATTTATTTATTTATTTTTTGCAACGCAGGCCTTCTTCAGTGGACTCTCCCTTCATCTTAGAAACTATCTAGTAATCCAAGACCTCTACAGAAAGGATAGGAACTGTGCCAAACAGCTCTTTAGACAAGGTTAAAAAGACAAAACCCAACAATTTCAAAACTTAAAAGTAAAGGGGGGAAAAATGCTCAGACTGCTAAGACCTAGTATACAATCAGTGATTCTGAGAAGCACATTTGCATAACCTACAATAGAACTGTTGTCCTACTTTAAACTGTTAATCCCATTGTAACCATTACAACTTAAGCCATTGTACCCCTTGTAAGTGTATACAAGATGAGAAGAGTACACAGGGTCTGCAGTGTCAGGCATGTGCCAGCATCATGAACAACGTACTAGGTGAAAAGGAGGGGTTACGGTACCTATAACAGCATGCAGAAAATTGCTCTGCTAAAACCTGTAGTTTTAACTCCTCCTTTATAACCACTGAGGAGTTAGGAGGAGGTAGGTTTCCCCACCTTAAATGGTTAGACTACATGATAGAATCTTTCATCCTCAACCACCCCTTTTGTCCCTGATAGGCCTTGTAGAGGGGCTTGCCAAAGCTTTCTGAGACTAATCCCATGATTTAAGAGAAAGTGATATCAGAGGCAAAGTGTCCTGTGAATACCAAAGGCTTGTCAAGAAAATACTGAAAAATGGTAAGAAAGGGGAAAAAAAGAGGAGAAAGAGAAAGATTGATGTGGGCCCCCAAGGTAATGTTTGGAATCAGGATCCTGGACAGTGTTTCTCTCCAACTGCTTTCTGCAACAACAACTGTCCTTTCAGTTCACTGAAATCCATCAACAGAACCCACTGTATGAACAAATTCAAAGGAAAAAACAACACATGATCATCTTATTACATGCCGGAAAGCATTTGACAAAAATTCAACACCCTACATGTTAAAAAGTTTTGGAAAGATCAGGAATTGAAGGCCCATACCTAACCATAGTAAAAGCAATATACAACAAACCAGTAGCCAACATCAAACTAAATGGAGAGAAACTTGAAGCAATCCCACTAAAATCAGGAACCAGACAAGGCTGCCCACTCTCTCCCTATCTGTTTAATATAATACTTGAAGTCCGAGCCAGAGCAATCAAACAACAAAAGGAAGTCAAAGGGATACAAATTGGAAAGGAAAAGGTCTAAATATCACTATTTGCAGATTAAATGATAGTATATTTAAGTGATCCCAAAAGTGCCACCAGAGAACTACTAAGTCTGATAAACAACTTCAGCAACGAGGCTGGCTATTAAATTAACTCAAAATAAATCAGTAGCCTCCCTCTACTCAAAGGATAAACAGGCTGAGAATGAAATTAGGGCATTGACATCCTTCACAATAGTCCCAGATAATATAAAATGCCTCGGTGTGACTCTAACCAAGCAAGTGAAAGATCTGTATGACAAGAATTTCAGACAGGAGCTGGATGTAGATCTCTCCCGAGAGACACAGCCAGAAAAGAAATTGCCAGCAGCAAACCAGAACTGAGAATAGATGAAGGGAAAGAACTGGAAGAGCTTGAAGGGCTCGAGACCCCATATGTACAACAATGCCAAGCAACCAGAGCTTCCAGGGACTAAGCCACTACCTAAAGACTATACATGGACTGACCCTGGACTCTGAATAGGTAGCAATGAATATCCTAGTAAGAGCACCAGTGGAAGGGGAAGCCCTGGGTCCTGCTAAGACTGAACCCCCAGTGAACTAGATTGTTGGGGAGAGGGCAGCAAGGGGGGAGGATGGGGAGGGGAACACCCATAAAGAAGGGGAGGGGGGAGGGGGATGTTTGCCCGGAAACTGGGAAAGGGAATAACACTCGAAATGTATATAAGACATACTCAAGTTAATAAAAAAATAAATAAATAAATAAATAAATAAATAAATAAATAAAAGAATTTCAAGTCTCTGAAGAAAGAAATTGAAGAAGATCTCAGAAGATGGAAAGAACTACCATGCTCATGGATTGGCAGGATTAATATAGAAAAATGGGCGTTTAGCCAAAAGCAATCTACAGATTCAATGCAATCCCCATCAAAGTTCCAATTCAATTCTTCATAGAGTTAGAAAGAGCAATTTGCAAATTTCATTTAGAATAACAAAAAAAACCCACCAAGATATCAAAAACTATCCTCAACAATAAAAGAACTTCTGGGGGAATCACCATCCCTGACCTCAAGCTGTATTACAGAGCAATGGTGATTAAAAACTCCATGGTATTGGTACAGAGACAGACAGATAGATCAATGGAATAGAATTGAAGACCCAGAAATGAACCCACACACCTATGGTCACTTGATCTTCGACAAAGGAGCTAAAACCATCCAGTGGAAAAAAGGCAGCATTTTCAACAGATGGTGCTGGTTCAACTTGGAGGTTAGCATGTAGAAGAATGCAAATCGATCCATTCTTATTGCCCTGTACAAAGCTCAAGTACAAGTGGATCAAGGACCTCCACATAAAAGCAGATACACTCAAACTAATAGAAAAAGTAGGGAAGAGCCTTGAACACATGGGCACTGAGGAAAATTTCCTGAACAGAACACCAATGTCTTATGCTCTAAGATCAAGACATTTGGGACCTCATAAAATTGCACAGCTTCTGTAAGGCGAAGGACACTGTCATTAGGACAAAATGGCAACCAACAGATTAGGAAAAGATCTTTACCAATGTTACATCTGATAGAGGGCTAATAGTCAATGTACAAAAAGAACTCAAGAAGTTAGACTCCAGAGATTCAAAAAACCCTATTTAAAAATATGGTACAGAGCTAAACAAAAAATTCTCAGTTGAGGAATATCGAAGTGCCTAAGGAAATATTCAACATCCTTAGTCATCAGGGAAATACAAATCAAAACAACCCTGAGATTCCACCTCACACCAGTCAGAATGGCTAAGATCAAAAACTCAGGTGACAACAGATGCTGGTGAGGATGTGGAGAAAGAGGAACACTCCTCCATTGTTGGTGGGACTGCAAACTGGTACAACCTCTCTGGAAATCAGTCTGGATGTTCCTCAGAAAATTGGACATTCCACTACCTGAGGACCCAGCTATACCTCCCCTTGACATATACTCAAAAGTTGCTCCAACATATAACAAGGATACATGCTCCACTATGCTCATAGCAATCTTGTTTATAATAGACAGAAGCTGGAAAGAACCCAGATGCCCTGCAACAGAGAAATGAATACAGAAAATGTGGTACATCTACACAATGGAATATTACTCAGCTATCAAAAACAATGACTTTATGAAATTCATAGGTAAATGGATGGAACTGGAAAATATCCTGAGTGAAGTAACAAAAAAAAAAAAAAGCCCACACATGGTATGCACTCGCTGAAAAGTGGATTATTAGCCCAAAAGCTCAGATTACACAAGAAACAATCCATAGACTACATGAAGCTCAAGAACAAGGACGACCAAAGTGCAGATGCTTCACTCCTTCTTAAAAGGGGGAACAAAAAATATTCATAGGAGGAAATATGGAGACAAAGTTTGGAGCAGAGACAGAAGGAAGAGACAGAATTTGGAGAATTTGGAGAAGAGACAGAATCAGAGCCTGCCCCAACTCGGGCTCCAGCCCACATACATACAGCTAACAAACCCAGACAATACTGCTGATGCCAAGAAGTGCACGCTGACAGGAGACTGACATAGCTGTCTCATGAGAGGCTCTGTCAGAGCATAACAAATGCAGAGGTGAACACTAGCAGCCAACCATTGAACTGAGAAGGGGGTCCCTATTAGAGGAGTTAGAAAAGGATTAAAGAGCTGAAGGGGTTTGCAACCCCATTAGAACAACAATACCAACCAACCAGAGCTCCCAGGGACTAAACTACCATCCAAAGAGCGAGGGCAGACCCATGGCTTCAGCTGCATATGTAGCAGAGGATGGCCTTGTTGGGCACCAATAGGAGAAGCCCTTGGTCCTGCCAAGGCTGAAACCCCCAGTGTAGGGGATTGTCAGAGCAGGGAGGCGGGAAAGGTTGGGTGGTTGGGGAGGGGGAACACCCTTATAAAAAGGGGAGGGAATATGGGATATGGGGTTTATGAATGGGAAATCAGGAAAGGGGATAGCATTTGAAATGTAAATTTAAAAATCCAATAAAAGAAAAAGAAAATACCCTACTCAAACTCCAGATCTTACATGGCCATACATGTAAAGTCACAACAGAGTATCACATCTGCCCAGAGCAGGCTCTAAGGTCAGTGCATCATAAATAAAAGTGTGCTATGACACTAACGGAAACCAGCATCTGTGATTTTCCACATCCAGATCTCATCCCACCCCAAGGAGACAGGTGCCAGGGGAATAGGTGTTCCCAGCAGACTTTCTCATTCCTGGACCCATTTCTGAATCTGAGGGTTCCATGTAGTTCCAGCTCCAAAACTAACAGTGTGACACCCACTCCTATTTATTATTATTAACAGTAGTGATGGTTATTGGCCGATATCTGTGTGATGGCACTTTATACACATGGTGCCTAATTCTTCCACTGAAGAGCTGTAAGGAATATATTTTACAAGTGATAAAATCAGGAATCAGAGTTAAAGCATTTGCCAATATAACAGATATTAAGTAGGGAAAAATATCAGCATTCAAAGCTACTCTTTTAGTTTCAAACCAACATATAGTACCATTCCAAAAACTGTATGGCCTAGTTTTATAATAGTAATAATAATAATAATAATAATAATAATAATAATAATACCCTCTTGATTTGAACCTGTATTTTCCGAGCTGGTGTTTCCAACATTAAAAATGGCTTGTACTGGGATAACTTCTTCAGGAATTCAAGTTTTATGTTGTGTGGTCCCACATTAGTACTGCCTTGAGCCTCCAGACCATTGGTTCTCAACCTGTGGGTCATGACTCCCACAGGTGCAGCATATCCAATATTTGTATCACAGCTCATTACAATAGCAAAATTACAGCTACAAAGTAGCAATTAAATCATTTTACAGTTGGGGGGATCACTACAACAGGAGGAACTGCATCAAGGAGTCCCAGAGTTAGGAAGGTTGAGAACCACTACTCTAGACGCACTAGCAAAGTAGTGGTTAAAATGCTCTGGAACAGTGTGTCTACAAATGTGCGTATGTCCTCTCTGTCCTCAGGCATCAAAAATATCCAACACTTCTGTTCAATGGTAAAGTCCCAAACTGCACATCAGTCTCTCTGACTCAGCATACAAACATGTGCTTGAGAACACACTCAAAATTCTAGTGAGAGCAGGATTTCTATGCTGATTCCTTTTGCAACACAGTATTCACCGGACATGGCCAGTGGTGTCTGTCTGTCTGTCAGTCTGTCTGTCTCAGGACATAAGTGATACTGGGAAAAGAAAATGTAAATGTAGAATCTTGTCAGATTCTGTACTTTTCACACTCTTTCCCCTTACCGGTCCTTAAAAGCAAATCAGGTTAGAGAGTATCTTTCGAGTTTGCCATTGTACTCCATACCTCATTTGTTTGGTTTGGGATGTTTTTTGCTTTTCTAAGATCTATTTTACGTTAACCATGTATACATGGGGGAGGGTTGCGCACAAATGCCTATGGAAACCAAAAGAGGACATCAGATCCCTTTACAGCTGAAGACACAGGCAGTGAGCAACCCAGTGTGGGTGCTGAGGTCCTCTGCAAGAGTAATGTGCGCTTTTAACCACAGCGCAATCTCTCTGGCCCCTCGAACTCCCACAAGTACAAGAAGTATATTTCTGCAAGTATTTTTTATCTTTTTAATATACATTACAAATATTTTAGAACAATGACATTTTGTTTTGTTTAACGTATTTACAAAACAAAAATATATTACAATAAATATGAATGAGACAGTGAATCTGACCAACAACAAACTGTCACGACCTGGTATTTAAAAGGAATGCAGAACTTATTGGTCTGCATGTGTTAAGAGTTTTGAGATAGACAAGCATCCAGAATCATAATGCATCTGGGGAAGAGCGGTGGGGAAACTCCCAGATTTAAGGAGGGGTTCTTTCTCATTGCTAATCGCATAACATTTAATGGTATTTAAATCATGAACATTAATGACCTATGCGAACATGATATAAAGCTAATATAGTTCTACCATCTCAAAATGTATGTGGCAGCCACATAATATCCTCTTAATTATTGTCATTATATACTGTAGTTCACACAATATCTACAAATGTGGAATGAGGCAGAAAAAACGAAACAAAACAGAACAAAAAATAAAACAGGTCACAGCAACATGTCTCACATTCCAATCTTAAATAGGACAAGCACATACTGGGTCAGACATCATTGTATAATACCTTAATAAATAACACCTAGGTTGTCATGGTTACTTTGAAGAGTTTACAACTGCATATTTTAAAGAGAACATTTTTTTTGAGAATTTCACATTATCAGTAAAAGGTAAAATAAATAATGAACTTTTATAATTAAAAAAAAAAGAGAGAGAAGAGAGGTCTATATGGAACCAAAATTATTTCTGACATGCTGCTTTTTCGGTTTAGTTTGTCACAAGAATATTAAAACAGAAACAAACAAACAAAATGATTGTCTTTGTAAAACAAACTTTTGAAAGCTTTTCACAATATTGAATGTGAACCTTTTAAGATTAGCATGATAATCTTTTTGACCACCCGCTTTGTGAATGTGTATGTGCACACTAGACATACTCATATGCATATATGGATGGATAGATAGATGCTGCACATGTGCTCACCAGGAGACCTAGCGAAGTCCCAGCAGTACCAGCTGCCTCCCTTGCAAAATGGGAAGCTCTGAGCACTGGACTAAGTTGCAACCAGCTGATGTCGGTCTGGGAAAGTTGCATTCTTACAAAGTTTTCACATGCATCCAACAGCAAATCCATTGGAAATAATCCCAGGGGTGGGGACCCAGATTCACTGGGTGGGTGGGACTCTGACTCCTCAAACTGGCAAGCTATCCAATTGGATCTGAAGGCACACCACAGCTCTCTCCCCAACCAAACCCTTTCTAAATAGTACTCAGTGTTATCTTCTCCATTTCCCCCCTGGTTTGCAATCACCAGAACTCCAGGTCTACACAAAGTGTGAATGGGCCAAACTGCTTTACAAACTGTCACCCATGAAGAATGTTTTCTTGGCTAAGCAAAAGAAAGAGCACTGAGCCTCGTGGCAACAATTAGAAGGGGGATTTCAAATAGGTTTGGAATTGTGGTGGTGGTAGCATTTAAAAGTTTTTCTTTAATCAACTGCAAATTTAAAGGGGGAAGGAGCCAGTACCCCAAAGTTCTGACCTGGAGTCAACACATCTTAGGGTTCCTGGTTTCTTCAGCTATCATGTGCTTGGGCTTAGTGCATCCAGGAAAAGTTAAAGGTAATGCCTAGATTTCTGCAGAACCACCTCCCATCATTTAGCCACTTCTATTGATTGTTAATGCTCTTGACCAAAAGACACAAACTGAAGAAGCTATAAAGGCTTCAGTAAGTTTCCATTAAAAAATACTTGGTTGGTGATATTCTTGGAGTTTGTGTAAAGCCGTTGCTCAAATTACATCTTTAAAAACAAAAACCACACATACACAATCCCTAAACCATTTCCTTAAAACCATTACATAATCCAACTACCATAATGTCCACTCATAAATCTTAATCTCAGACAGTGAGATGGATGTCAGGCCTCCGCCTTGGGTGGCCACGGTCCTATTTCCCCAGGCAAAATGCTGAGTAGGCTTCCCCAAAGGGCAGGCTGGAATGTCATGACTCTGCAAGGTCAGCTCACTAGTGTTCCTCTCGGTGCTACAGACTTCAAGAAACCCAATGTTCACATTCCTTATCATGAGAAATGAATTCACGAGGAACTTAACAGTTTAGTACTGGAAATACATTACTAGAATTTTTGGTTCATCTGTGAAAATCTCAGAACCGTGGTACACACTAAGCATGATCACAGGACTGCAGCCAGCTCACAAATTAATACAAGGGCTTTTGGCCTTGGTTTTCAAATTCGGACCAGGCATCATTTAGCTCCATGAAAATCATCTTTGCATATTGTTCATAGGGTTGCCCAGTAGCCTAAAGAAAACACAAAACACAATTAGATACTGCAGACCAAAATAAACTAATATTAAATTCAATGAGATTATGGATGGTAATTGAAATGTTCTTCCATTAAGACATTTCTTTTTGCGTCCTATCTACATGAAATTAATTACTATGCACTGCCCTCAAACTCACAGAGGATAACAGGAACCTAACAATAAGGAGAAATGTGGGTGGTTTGTTTGGCAGCAAAGGACGCATCTCCTTGTTAATGCTAGCCCTGTCTCTAGTTGACTGTACTTCAAAACTCCCCCTTTCTATTTCCTATAAAGTTTAGGTCTTTGAGACTCATAATAGGGCAGTTTGCCAATTTCTGTGGGCTCTTAATTCTCTTTTGACTGATTAAAGTTCATGTATTAATGTTTCCCATTAATTATCCGATTTAGTCATAAGGAGTGTGGAGGGATGGAAATCAAACATGGACTTCAAACATGCATTCCCAAGGCACTGCAATCATGACTTCATGCCTCGTGTCTGTTACGGTTCACATGAGAGCAGGGTGGTATACTTCAGTCTGAGCTGCTGCTGCAAATTACAATGAATTCAGCCAGGAGGGAGCTGAAGTTCTGATCTGTGGAGCTCTTCTGTGCTCTCGTAATTTATTCAAACCATGAGCATTAGTGGCAACACACGCTGACATTTTAAACATCTTATTGCTCCTCACCAGTATTTTTCCAAACACACCCTAAATTGTCTCCTGGGTAGATATGATTCTGCCCTCCACAGGAACAACAACAGCCTTTTCCTTTGAAGTGCTCAGTCTCCATGGTGAAAATGCCTGCCCCACTGTTTGTGAAGGATGCTTTGACTGCTTCCTGCCAACCTCATGCCTTGTGACTATGTGTCTAAATACCTGATTTAAATAACCCACAGAGTAAATTTTGTCAAATAAATGCCTTAGTCAATCCGCAAATTGAAAGCATGCCTTTTTATCCTGTTTGCCAACTCTGAAACAGGGACCAGGCACATCGATGACAGGGCAGGTCCTACCCACCTTGTCGGGGTGCACCACTAGCACGGCTCTCCTGTACACCTTCTTCACTTGCTCTGGCGTCACCAGGTCCGCCATGCCCACGGGTTTCCACTTGGTCTCCCCCGCCCACAGCACAGTGTGCATTGTGGAAAGCAGGGCTCTGATGTTTCTCTCTTTGCCTTCTATCCACTCCAGGATCTGCAACAGGAAATACAAAGAGGGTTAAGACACTCAAATGTGTCTGCCTGCCAGGGCTCTGAAGAGCTATACTGTTTCAGTGAAACTGAGCATGCAGCCCCCTCTAGCTGGACCACGCACCCACCTTCCCCCTTGCCCTTCTAGTCTGCATCGTTGCTCAAAAGCTGTTCACGCACTTTAGAGTTCACCTCTGGTTTGAGCTCACTTCTCCCTGCCTTCCTACAGCTAATTGTACACTCCTAACATGAGCTTCATGAGGTCACACCTCAATCTACTTTGCTCCAGCAACTAAATAGTCCTTTCGTGTAGGCCAAAGTTGTGCCAAGATTATAACTCAGTGGTAGAATACCTACCTGACCTGGGTTTGATTCCCACCACAAAGGGGAAAAAATATGGCCTATCCTACTATAAACGTATCGTGTGTGTCACGTGTTATTAAGCAAGTGTGTTCACCTTGCCCTGTCAATACTTGGAGCTGTTTATGGAAAAGGGATGTTTCTTATCACCGTATCTCAGGAGCCCAGCAGACCCGGCACAGAGTAGAGCTCAAAACACTTGTTAAATAAATCGAT
This sequence comes from Rattus rattus, assembly GCF_011064425.1. Lineage (NCBI taxonomy): Eukaryota > Metazoa > Chordata > Mammalia > Rodentia > Muridae > Rattus > Rattus rattus. The sequence goes on from NC_046154.1 coordinate 52,920,613, forward strand.
CCCTTAAATCACTGATTCAAACCAAGAAGCTCTGTGTTATAAAGAAAAGACGTGATTAAATGGAAGACTGGTGGTTGGAGTGAGAGTGGCTCCCATAGCCTCCTATATTTGAGTTCTTGGTCCCCAGTTAGTGGAAATGGTTGGGAAGGATTAGGAGGGGCGGCTTTGTTAGAGAAGGTGGGGGTGAGTTTTAAGGTCTTTTGAAGGGACCTTATGCTATTCCCAGTTAACCCTCTCATTCTCTACCTCATGCTTGTAGATCAGATGTAAGCTCTCAGCTACTGTTCCAGAGCTGTATGCCATGCCATCAGGCTTGTGCCAGTCTGATCTTTATGTGCCTCACCCACGTCCTCACGCCACTTCAAAGACCCTCTGACTCCGGGACAATCTGCAAGCAGCTGTCTGCTCTAGGCCTTGCCTGTGAAGAACTTGCCTCCTTCTCTACCAGTTAAGGAACTTGGACTCACTGAGTGCCAAGCTTCTTTTATTTTTCTTCAAGATTTATTTGTTTGTTTTATGTATATGAGTGTCCTATCTGCATATACACCTGCATATCAGAAGAGGACATCACATTATAGATGGTTGTAAGCTGCCATGTGGTTGCTGGAATTGAACTCAGGACCTCAGGAAGAGCAGCCAATGTTCTTAACCAGCCTCTTTTTTTCTTTGAAAGTACAAAAAATAAAAATAAATCATTCTCCCTTTCCAAAACTGACTCTCGCACAGACTTTAGAATCAAAAACAAATGTTTTTATTGTTTTAAGAAAATGTAGAACTTCTTTACTTAAAAGTGGAAGGAGTCTGTGATAGAGGCCAGCATCCTCACAATCATTAGGTTTCCTTTCCTCAAACTCTGTGGATCTCTTGCCTCATGTCTCCAGAATGTTAAACCCTGGGTACAGAAATAGTTCTCTCTTGATCCACAGAGAACTGAAACTGGGGTTCAGTCAACCAAGAACAGCAGAAAGTTCTCAAGGAGGACAGAAAATACAAAGGGTGAATTGTTCTCACTAGACTCTAATGACTGATACTTACAATCTAAAGGCTTCTGAACCACAGTCAAATATCATTGTTCATCTGGTGGGTAAATTAAGTGTCATGCACCAACCGTCCCAAAGCTAGTTTGCTATTGAGGAGCATGGCTGTCTTCAAACCACAGCTTTAGAGACCCGCTGTAACACAGTGATCACCAGAATGAAGTGCCTTCCATAGATGATGTGGTCCGCGCTCCACCCTAGAGTCAGTGTTGACTTTTAACACTCACGGTGGTAAACAGCATTAGGAGGTAAGGACCCTTAGAAGGTGTTAAGATTTAAATTCTTTTCCACCGACTCACGAGCACCTGTTCATCAGTGGATGGTGTTTGGGAGACTGTGGAACCTGTCAGGGGCTTAGCTAGTAGAAATATCTCCCTAGGAGTGGAGCTTTGAAGGTTCTCCCTGACCACCATTTGCTGCAGCACCCTGCTCTGTGTTGCCCATCTACTTAAAAGTGAACAGCCACACTGCAAGCATCCATGGCCATGTCTCAAGTTGTACCTATCAAGTGTTCAGTCCCTAGTGACCAGCGTAAAGGGAACAAATGCAGAGATGGTTGGGCAAAATGACTTGTCACACAGCTTTGTCCAATAGGGTGGTCGAGGGGCTCACTCACCTTCAGTTTCTCAGGATCCATTTCCTTAGCCATCTCCTCCTTTCTCATCTCAGCTATTGTTCGAGGCCCCTTTTTGTCTTTGTGGGCATTGAAGCCTTGACTGGAAAGCAGATCTTCAAAGTCAGCAGCCTTCTGTTTTCCTTCTGCAACATAATATTTGGAAGCCATCATGACTTTTATTCTTAAACAGAATGTCAAACTCTCACTTCACAGGAGTATAGATTTTTTCATACATTTGTTCCCTTTGTACTTGCTGCATGGGAAATATAAAAGGCTCTGTGTAACAGACACAGAATATGGAAGACTAGATGACCTAAGAGGACTGTCTGTAACCACACAGTGTGTCTATGGCAAGGCCAGGACTGGATTCTAGATCATTAAAGTCCATTTCATCACCAGTGCAACTTTGCAGATGAAGTACTCATGGACAACAAACTAGCAATAGAGATTAGACAAGAGCCAAGATTCGAATCCCTGACATCCTTCCTGCTAACTGTTTCCTGTCTATACCCAATTGATGGGTTCCGTGGATCCTAGTGCCCTCCCCCTGTAAGTCTGGTTGTGGACTAAGTCTCTCTTGGTCTTGAAGAACTCTATGTGTCTAAATCCAGCTATGACCATGGAGATGTTGCAGGCATCTACACCTCAGCTTCTCCACCCAGAGGATGAGGGTGATGTTAATGACTCAGTGTTGTCTTGAGAATGAGCTAAAAGCATGCTTGGTTATCTCAGTGTTCATTTGAAAACAAAACAGAACAAAACCACAGTAGTCCACACAGTTGGCAGTAATCAACCCAAGGTGTTTGTTTGGTTTTTTTCTTGGTTGGGAATGATTTGCCATCTCTGTTCTTAAGAAGCCGTGTCACGTATGTGCACACCAAAATTAAGTGCTCCAAGAAGACATTCACCACCATCTTCTCAAAACAAAAACGAAATGGATGCCACATGGCTCAACAGGATTGCCCAAAGAATGCCCCCCCAAGAACTAAAGGACTTAGTCACTGGTGTCATGCTCGGCTGGGGAGTGACACTGAAAGCCAGAGCTTCTGGTGTCAAATGACTGGAATTCAGGTCCAGGCTCTGTCACAAGTCTCAAGAAACTGAGAGATTACTTTTTAGATCTACTTCTCAGATTACTCATCTACAGTCAGGCTTTGGTTTTGAGGATACTATAAAATAATACATGAAGACATCTTGGATACGCCTGCAGGAGTAAGTGCTCAATACATGTTAACCACTGTGAAGGAGAATCCCCTTTATCCATGTTCTTCAAGGAGAATCACCAAAGCCACTGAGATGCCAAGTGTATCTGACACAGTCTGACGATTCAATTTTAACAGGTATTATTTTTACCTTAATGCCAAGAGTCTAATCTGGCAGGCCTGGAGAGATAGCTCAGTGGTTAAGAGCATTTGCTGCGATTGCAGAGGACCTGGGCTCCATCCCCAGCACCTACACCATGGTTCCTAGCCATCTATAACTCCAGTTCCAGGGGAACAGATGCCTTCCATCTTACCATGGAGAAGGAAAGGCAAGTGAGCCAGCAGTCACATGATACCTGTTTGGGATCATGATAGGCCCAGGTGCTCCACACAGTACTTGAGGTATGGATCTCCTGATGTCCCTTCAACTCTCAAGATGGTCTCCTTCAGACATAACATCCCCAAGCAGTACAACAATACAGGCAGGTCATCCTCTACCTGACTCATGTCATCATCCTTACCCAAGTTAGTAGATCCTTTTCCACGTTCGCTCTGTCCTGCAGGCATAGCTGAGAAGCTCACGTTGTAATTGGGTCGGTTCTGAGGGGAGGAGTGAGGCATACTAGACTGTGGCTTAGGCTGTGCCTGCTGCCAGTTGTAGCCGGCTGGCTGCTGCCACCCTCCACCCATGGGCTGTGGGGACGCTTTCTGTGGTGAGCTGAGAGGTGGAAATCCTCCACCCAATCCAGTTGGTGTGGTGGGTTTGCTGGCAAATGAAGAGCTGCCTATGGAGGAAAAGGGAGAGAGGCAGTAAGACAATTGAGAGTGGCTTCGAACTCACGTCACAAGGCATTGCTTACAGTGATTTTAGTGGAAACTGCTTTGGGTGGTAAAAGATTTAACCTCCTGAACAGGTAAAGAAATCACAGGCATATCTGCCCATCTGTCATTTCCTCAGGCAGCCCACGGATACTTCAAGTAGTACCCTTGCCCCATTCTTTTCTTCAGAAGAACAATTCAGAGTGGATTTCGTTTTTTCTATATCACACAGCCAGCCTATGGAAAAATAATTGAATCTAGACTTTTGAGTCCAAGCCAAAAGACCATACTGTGCTACCCTGCCCAGACTGCCCCCTCCTAAGCAAGTTTTATTTCTCTACTAGAGTTAAAACCACCAAGTGGCAAGTAGGGGAGAAAACAAGTGACCTCATTAAGGTTCGGCTTAAATGTCAACTGTTAGAATTATTTATCATTTGCTATGAGAAAAATCCTGGCTAGGACACAAGAGTATTACAGACGTTTCTAAATTTCACAAATAGGTTTCAGTTTTACACTGCCACATTCCACTACCAGAGGGCTAGTACTGGGGAGGCAAATTGAGAGGCTGAAACACAATGGTCTTCAAAGATCCTTCAACAGTCAAGATGATGATGATGATGAATATGAATATGATGATGATGATGATGATGATGATGATGATGATGATGATGATGATGATAGAACACCTAACACTTCCGTAGCTCCTCACGGTGTGTTAGGTGTAAGTGTTAGCATCACTGGGTCAATTTAAAGGGGAGGGAATCAAAGCTAAAGTTCACCGACAAATTGCAATCACACCATTGGTTAACAGAGATGCCCTGGCCAGGAGCATCTCATCTCTGCACCTCTACAGCCAGAATCTCAAGCTTCTACCAAAGCTCTGAGCTTCTACTAAAAGACACCCCTTCCTATGACTTCCTTCCAAAGCTTATGTCCTTTCACTTGGGCCCTGAGACACCCCCCCCTTCCCTTTCACACATGAATGCTGTACTATGGCTACTGAATCTGGAATCAACCTGTTTGAGTTCAGTGCAAGCACTCATGTACCGTTTGCTCTGTGAGGCACGTGTCCCAAGGCATTCACCACATGTTGAGGTGCCTGCCATGTGCCAGGTGCTATGTGGGACTCTTGGATTCTACACAAACAAGGCATATTTCTAAAGCTTAATGACTTTTTTCATTTCTGTGAGCTTCAACGTTCTTATCTATGAAATGACTATGTCTTACTATGAACACATAGCCATTGCAGGAAGTGTTTCACAGCCCCTAAATTAAGTGAACTGAGGTACACTACACACCACAAAACAATGTTAACTACATGTTTGACACATTGTAAAGACTTAATAAGCATTTGGTCATAGAAAATAGCAATGGCAGGCTGGCACTGGAGTCTATTGTTGCCCCTCTCATTTTCCATCACCAACCCCTGTTTTTGAGGCAAGGTCTTACCATGTAACCCATACGGTCTAAAACTCCCCATGTATGCCAGGCTGGCCTCACATTGGTGATTCTCCTTACCCAAGAGTGTTTGGGAACAGAAGCTAGCATATGCTGCTTACTGACAAAATATATCTATATCCCCCTAGACCCTCTTGTCTCTAGCACATCAATATATGTGTTAAGTCTAGGTGTTCACCCTGCACTGTGGTTTCATTTTATATTTTAAGAATACTTACTTTGTTCTAAATATATCTGCTCATCATTTTAATATTTGATTCATCTCCTATTTATAGGACAAAACCTCATGAACTAATGGCACCTTCCAGATTTCCAATGGCTCCATCAACTGCTTGTTCATTTAGGAACCACTCTGAGCATCTTCTACATGCTAGGCTGCAGATCCAGCAATGAAACAGTGGGTGCTAACATGGCTCACATGGGACCTGTGAATACCGTATGACTCTGTAAGGTCTAACTTCCCAGAATATGTCATATTCACATGAAACGATTCTACATGCAGAGATGCCATCAAAGTGGTGAACTGGCTAAAAACAAGCACAGCTGCTAGACCTAGGTCACAGCCACCGTCCCACAAGCTGACAAAGCCTTGGTTTTCCACCTTGACTGTGCGTCAGGATTATCTAGGGAACTTCTCATTGTCTCGCCTAACATAGCACCTACACAGTGGGTATTTATATTTGATTAACATTTCTCCCTCCTACCATACTGTAAGCTCCCCCGGGCAGGAATGTCATCTGTCTTCACTCATTATTCCATCCAGAATGCTTAGCAGAGTGTACATAATCACAAAGACCAATCAAATGAGGAAACCAAAGCTTACTGGTTCAAAATGGAGGTCGTCTTTCTCTGAGATCTCCTGGCAAGTCTGAGAAGGCTTAACACTTCCTGGTCCTTTTTCCTTCTGACCTGACAACAATTTCAATTCATTTCCTCTATTAAATAGTAACTGGTTTCCACTATTAGTAAATTCGATTTTCCTAAAGGATAAAGTGGACTGCTTCCTGAATCAGCACACAGATTTCAGGAAAGCAATTCTGAAATCCTCCTTGAATCAGCCTTACCTTTTCAAGCCCACTTCTCCCAGCCCATCCCCACAGACCACAGCTCTTCCCACTAGCAGCCATTTTAGACATCCCCTCTCCTCTGACTGGACTCCTTTCTCTACCCATATCCTAACCATATCACTGACTTCAACTTAGAAACCACCGTGGTCCACCTCTCCTATCTTTGGACCCTGGCTTCTGTGACTTCAGTTTCTAGGTGAACTTCTCCAATCGCTAGCCCCTTTGGAAGCATAAGGGATTACCTGGAACACAGAAAGCTCCATCCTCACATCTAGGCCAGTTACTTCTGAATATCTAGGGAGTGGTTGGACATTGATGTTTGTGTTAGAACTGGTTCAATCGAATGATCTTAAGGGGGCCTCTGTCATTGTTTCTTTTCTGAGTTACTGTTAGATTGTTTAATGAGTAGAAATTTCCACTTATATCTGCCACTGATGAGTCTGTTCACCCTGTGGCCTTAGTGGGAAAATCATTTAAAATTATTAAGTTGTATACCTTAACAAGTAGAGAAGTATAAGAAGCCAGACTCTGAGAAGGAGGCTGTGAGAATTACTACATTTCCAAACTGCACGTGCAGGCTCCTTGTTTGCGATGATACAGGTTTAGCTACTCTGAACCTACCTATTGGTGCTGTCTGATTATAAACGGCAACCTGAGGAAGTGGAAGACTCAAATGTGGAGTAAAAGGCAAAGAAGAAACTGGGAGTCAGATTAGCTGTACACACACACACACACACACACACACACACACACACACACACAAAAACACACATACTCTCTGTCTCCTATAAGGAAGAGAAATAACACTCCAATACTCATACTTAGTATGCAGATCTTGGCTTCTAAATTTTGCTTCCCATAAAAATGACTACTGACACCTTTAAAAATGAAGACACCTAGAACTGGAGTGTAAGAGACTTGGGAAATGGCAGACAGTCCTACTGTCTGTCCACCAAAGAGGATGCCTCTTCCTTTCACTCAATAGAGTTGAGTGAAAAAGACATAAAGGGCAAAGGAGCATTCGCAAAACAGAGCAAGGACTGGAGGAACAGCAGAGTAAATAACGCCAGAAGCGGTTGATAATCAGCTGAACCAAAAGGAAGGCAGCTTGTCTGTCCTGAGATAAGTGACATAAATGTTAGGCAGATAAACAGAAATAAATGGGTGGAGACAGACAGACAGACAGACAGACAGATGAATGATAGGATAGGTAGATAGACAGATGGGTAAGAAAGAAAAAGAAGAAAAAAGGGAGAGAAAAAGGGATGGAGGGAGGAAGAGAGGGACAGAGGGACATAGAAAGAGAGGGGGAGGGAGGGGAGAGAGTAATTTTACTTTATCCTTTGAAAACTGTTAGTTTTATCAATTCATTTACTGAGATGATTGATTGATTGATTGATTGATTGATCGATTGATTATTGATGGGTTTTAGAAAAAAAGATTTCTCTATATAGCCCTGGCTATCCTGGAATTAGCTCTTCTACACCTGGCTGGTCTTGAACTAGGAGATCTGACTGTCTCGTCCTTCCAAGGGTTAGGATTAAAGGTGACCACCCAATTTGAGTTTGATTTTTATTTTTGTTTAGGTTCTTAGTTGTTTGTATATTCTAGATATTAATACTCTGATAGAAAGGAGCAAAGAATTTTCTCCTATTCTGTAGGCTATATCTTCATTTATTAACTTTCCCTTTGCTGTACAGAAGATTTTTAATCTTATGAGGTCCTATTTGTTGGGTAATATTCCCCAAACAACTGCAGTCCTCTTAAGAAAGGCTTTACCTACGTAGATATTGTGCCGAGACATTTTCTCTCCTTTTTCCTCTAATGGTTTCAGATTTTCAGGACTTCTATGAGGTCTTTGATCCACTTGGAGTTGGTTTTTGTGGGAAGTGAAATATAGGAATTTGTTTTCCTTCTAGTACATGTAGACATCCAGTTTTCTTAGTGCCATTTGTTTAAAATGCTATCTTTCTACAATGCATATTTTTGGCATCTTTATCAAACAGACAAACAAACAAACAAAACCCAAACATGTAGGCAGAGCTCTAGGTTACATCTAGGTGTTTGAGTTCACTGACCGCAGTCTGGCTCTGTATCCACACGCTACACTACTTCGATCACTCTAGCTGTGCAGCATAACTTGAAATTGGGTGGTGATATTTCCAGCAGCATTGATTTTGCCCAGGATTTCACTGGCTGTGTTCTTTTGTGCCTCCATGTGGACTTAAAGGTTTTTTTCTGTTTCTGTGAAGAGTACCATTAGAATTTATATACAGATTAGAATTATATAAATATGATTTATTTTATTTTTTGATCATTGATATTTTTTGTGTCTGTGTTAGGGTGTCTGATCCTCTGGAACTGGAGTTAGAGACAAGTGTGAGTGGCCAGGTGGGTGCTGGGAATTGAACCTGGGTCCTCTGGAAGAGCAGCCAGTGCTCTTAACCACTGAGCCATTTCTTCAGTGCTGGCAAGAAATTTTGATTGGGGTTGCATTGAATCTGTAGGTTGCTTTTTCACCATAGGATGGCCATTTTCATCACATTAATTCTTCCATCCAGTCCATGGGCACAGCCAGGGGAGCTTTCCTTCTTTCAGTGTCTGCCTCAGTTTCTTTCATAAGTATTTTAAGGTTTCCATTATGGAGATCTTTCATTTCCTTGGTTAGTTTATTCCAAAAGTTTTGTGATATTCTGTTGTTGCTTTTGAGGCTACTGTAAACCGTATTTGTTCCCTTTCTTAGCATAAATATTATTAATATTCAGGATGGATACGGGCCTTCTAAGTGTTTCTTTGTTTTGTTTTTGTTTGTTTGTTTGTTTGTTTGTTTTTAGTCCTGCTATTTTGCTGAAAGCATTTATCAGCTTCAAGAGTCTTCTGGTGGAGTCTTTTTGGTCTCTAGTATATTGAACCATGTAACAATGTATAAGGATGCTTTTGACTCTTCCCTCTCTTACTTATATTTTAATTAATTTTCCTATCCTATCACACTGGCTAAGGCTTCAAGCACTACATTGAATAAGAGCAGAAAAAGTGGACGTCTTTGTCTTATTTTTGATCTTAGGAGGATGCTTTGAGTGCTGCTTCATTTACCACTGGCTCTGTGTTTGCCACATATTGCTTTTACGACGCTAAGCTATGTCCCCTCCATTCTTAGCTTTTCAAAAGCTGTCATTGACAGATATTTGCTTCTGTCAAGAGTTCTGTACTGAGTCCATTTCTATGATGCATTTCATTTGATGACTTGCATATGTCAAACCATCCTTGCACTTCTGGAATGAAGCTAAGTTGATCATGGTGAGTGATCATTTTTATGTGAACTCAGTTTCCAAGTATTTTACCGAGAGCTTTTGTGTAACTCTATCAGGGAAATTTTATTGTTGTATCTTTACCTGGTTTAGGTAGCAGGATAAAACTGGCTTCATAAAAAAGTGTGTATGTGTACCTTTCATTTAATTTTACGGAATACTTTGAATAGGGCTGGTACTACTACTTTGTAATGCCCTGGTATAATCATCCGTGAATATATCTGGGCCTGGTGATTTTCAGTTGTAGTTTGGTTTTGTTTGTTTGTTTGTTTGTTTGTTTGTTTGTTTTGTTTTTAAGATCACTGCTTCCTTGTTATTACAGAGCTGCTTGAATTGCTTCCCATCTTTAACTTAGCTAGGTCAAATCATCTAGAAATGCAACCATTTCCTTTAGGTTTCCCAATTTAGTGGAATATAAATTTTAAAGTATGTTCTTGTATTTTTATGAATTTCACTGATACTTATTGAAATTTCTCATTTTTCCCTTCCGACTTTATTAATGTGCATTTTCTCTTTCTTTAGTTTGGTGAAGGAATTGCCCATCTTATTTACAACTTGTCTCTTCACTGTTCTTTTTTTTTTTTTGTATTATTTGTTTCATTTCTATTTCACTTATTTCTGTTCCAACCTTAACCATTTGTTTCCATTTGTTTCGTATTTGGCTTGTTCTTGGCTGAGAAAGAAGAATTTTAATGTAGAAAATATTTGTGCAAAGCCTTTCTCTCTTCCCAATGGTAAACACTTACTTTTTTATGAGTCTCACCTGAAACCCACTTTACAGTAAAAGTCTATGATCTGAACCCCTTGTGTAACCCTAGTGGCTCTGATTTTTTTGTTGTGGTGGTGCTAGTGGCGGTTTTATTTTTATCACATTATAATCCCATTCAAGGCACCTCTGGAGCCACTCTAACCTCATTAATTTAAAAGAGGCAAAGAAAGCAACTCTTTGAGATGTTACTTGAAAAGAATGCAAAACAGTCTATATGGCTAACACTAAGATACTTATACATGGCTCTACTTTGAGAAGCCCGCACCTATGCACTCAACCCTGTCTCAATTTCTTCCCCAGTTCCTCCCATTCTCATAAAACTAGGGTTTTGACTCCAACTTTGCTTCAAATCGAGGCCAAGGATCCAGTTTTACTTGAGGTCCCAGAAAGATTAATGGAATCTTACGTTGCTGTAGGAACAGTGTGGAGCTGTGCTTCTGTTCCTGCCGCAGTTGACATTAGCATTGAGTATTATCCACATCGTAACCTCATGAGTGTACACATACCTAGTGCATTGAGTATTATCCACATCGTAACCTCATGAGTGTACACATACCTAGTGTTGAGTATTATCCACATCGTAACCTCATGAGTGTACACATACCTAGTGTCCCCAGGTCAGCGAAGGGATCCAGAGTCTGCGGCTTGCTCTGATGGGTAGGGGTGCCGTGTGTTGAGCCTGTTGGGCTGGTGGCAGCCGATTTGCTTCCCATCCCAAAACCTCCTGAAAAGGCACAGAGATCGTTGAAGATGAGTTAGTACCTGAATTGGATGCTCGAAGGCAAGAGTTCCAGAGTCCCTGCTCAGCGGTCTCTAAGGCGAATTAGGATGGAGTCTGGCAAGGCGTAAGAAGTCCCTGGATGCTCTTACTCCCGTTTTAGGACAGTGGTGACCCAAAGCAAGGATAAGACACATGTCAGGCATGAGATCTTCACAGTCCACGCATGTCATTGCCCATGTTTACCCCTCCTGCCTCGGTTCTCTCTCTCTTCAGAGATCTGGATTCAGGCTGTATCTCAACTCCTCTTGCCACCCTGGTGGGGGGGAATCTTGCTTACCATCTTTCAACTACACTGTTTTTAACTTTAAAATTTATGTATGAATAGCTTATCTTATGTGCATGGGTGTTTTTTGCCTGCATGTCTGTCTGTGGACCTTATGTCTACAATATCCACAGAGATGAGAAGAGGTCATCAGGTGCCCTGGAATTAGAGTTACATACAATTGTGAGCCACCAGGAATCTAACCTGGGTCCACTGCAAGGACAGACAGCGTTCTTAACCATGAACCATCTCTCCTGCCATATAGACTGTTTTTAACCTCTTTAAAATAAAACAATTCAAAGTCACAGATAATAAAAGCAAAAGGCAAACAAATTGAATGAGAAACCCTGTCTGACAAGGAGTACAGTCAACAGAGTAAAAAAAAAGAGTCAAGTATACAACAGGGGACAGTATTTGCCAACCATTATTCTGATAAGGGGTTTGAGCCAGTGTGTGTAAAACAGCAGCTAAAGTTTAATGATGAATTGACAAGTGACTTGATTTAACATTTCAGCTAAGAAGGTTTGCACATGATCACACACATAAGAAGATTCTCAACATCGCTCTCTTAGTTACCTTTCTATTGCTGTGATGGGCACCATGACCAAGTCAACTTATAGGGAAAAGAGTTTATTGGGGCTTACAGGTCCAGATGGATAGAGTCCTTGACCATCATGGTGGGGAGCACGGCAGCAGGCAGGCACAGTACTGGAGCAGTACTAGAGAGCTTGCATACCCACAAGCATGGGGCATAGAAAGCTAACTGGGAATGGGTTGGGGTTTTGAAATTTCAAGTCCACTCTCAGTGACACACCACCCCCTTCTCAAACAGTTCCACCAACTGGGACCAACTACTCATTTATGTGTGCATTCTTATTCAAATCACCACAGTCACTGATTATTAAAGGAAATGCCAATCAAGTAAACAATGAGATATTACCTTACGCCTGTCAAGATTGGTGTGATGGTTTGTACTTGCTCGGCCCAGGGAGTGGCACTATGAGAAGGTGAGGCCCTGTCGAGTAGGTGTGGTCTTTTGGAGTAGGTATGGCATTGTGGGTGTGGGCTTAAAGAACCTCATCTTAGCTGTCTGGAAGCCAGACAGTTAAAGATCTAGAACTCTCAGCTCCTCCTGCACCCTGTCTTCCTGGATGCTGTCGTGCTCCCACCTTGATGATACTGGACTGAATCTCTGAACCTCTAAGCCAGCCCCAATTAAATGTTGTCATTTATAAGACTTGCCTTGGTCATGGTGTCTGTTCACAGCAGTAAAACCCTGACTAAGACAATTGGCATTTGTGTAAAAAAAAAAAATAGGTGTTTGTAAGAATGAGAAGGGATCGGAATCCATGTACTCTGTGGGTAGGAATGCAGAACGGTACTTTGGGAAGTAGTATACAGGATCTTCACTGATTTAAAAAACCATGATTTAGTATCCATGTTCCTGAGAATATATCCAAGGTACTCATTAATAAGGACCTCAAGGAGATATTACACAACCATAGTCATTAGTCCTGCCCACAGAAAATGACAGGAAGGAAAAATGTGGTGTTATGTGAGCAGTGAAATATGAGTGAGCCTTTAGAAAGGAAGAAATATTCTTATGGATTACAATATGGATAAACCTTGGGACATTTTATAAAATGGCATAAGACACTCACAAAAGCGCAAATGCTGTAACATTCTACTGAGTGGTAAACCTATCCAGTCAAACTCAGTGAAAATAGGATGCTGGTTATCTGGGGCTGAGGAGAGGAAGTCATGGAAACTTGGTGGGGTAGAGCTTTGTGAGCAATGGGGGTGGGGGTACATCCACATTGTTTTATTTATACTTACTTTGCTGTGTAGGGTAAATAAACATTGTTTGCTCCATTTCTCAGATGAGAAAACTGAAGCTAAGACTTATCTAAAGTCAACAACATAAAAAAACAAAAACCAAGAACAGGAGAGTCTAAGTGGTAAAACCAGTTCAAATTCATCTAATTGTACTGTTGAGTCTTGGAAAGTTAAATAGTGCGCGCGCACACAGACACACACACACACACACACACACACACACACACACACACGCGCTTCATGTCATCAAGTACATTGGTAAGCAGATCTTTAGGCATGATCAAACTACACAGTATACTATAATATTTCAAGCACTTCATTGGCTGAAGGACCATGCGTTTGCCACTGGTCATGTGTATACAAAAATAACCCACTGGTCTTTACCTGGTTTGGCATGCCAGTCCCAACCTCCAGCAATGTCTGGCTGGATGTTCACAGCAGGAGTGCTAGAAGCTGCAAATGGAGAGGAGATGGATGAGAACAAGGTGGCTCAGAACCCGTTCTTCTGAGTTTACACAGGAATCATGGCTCTGCACTGCTTCCAGAGAGTTAATGGATTCATTCCGCTGCCTGGGCTTTTACTCCACTCTGCAACAGGGATATTTGCTGCTTTCACTTGAGCATGCTCACCGGAGCTTGGTAGAAGCCGGAGGCTTTTGCTGTTCATTCCTTGACTCACCTTTTTGTTGCCTTTGTATCCACTGACTTGTAATTATCATTGTGCACGTGTCTTTCTCCCTTAAATTTTGAGTCCCTTGAATGCAAAAACTATCTTTGTGTACTCCACTTCTATACTTATTCTGGGCCATGCAAAAAGAGGGAAATATCCTTAAACTCAGTGTGGTTTAGCTCAGCGCAGAGAAGGGCACCAAGGCACAAACCACTCAGAACTGGGCCCTGTTTTCACCTTGGCTTTGACGTGAATTGAGAATAATGAGCCATTCAGAACACTGATTAGGCAAAAACTATGCATTACCCACTATGCTGGTGGCAGATATGTGTCTACTGTCACTCAAAAAGAAACCTGATAGAGCTTCAACAGAGACTACTCTGACCTCTCACAAAGTTCTGAGCAGAACTGAAATGAAATGTACTGCCAGAGGAGAGAATCTCTCTCTAGGACTCTGCACATAAAATTCAGTAGAATTCAGTCACTAAACTAGCATTACGATTGGCATTGAAAACACACACACACACACACACACACACACACACACACACACACCACATACATACACTCCACAAACACACATACACCACACCACACATACACACACCACACATACACACACCACTACACATACTACCCATATACACCACACATACATTCCACATATATAACTCACATATGCATCCCACATACACACAACAGACATGCACACGCCACCACACCACACACACACACACCATATGCCACACATATCCCACTTACATATAACACACAACACACATGCACACACACATCACATGTACATACACCATACACACATTACATGTACATATACCACACATAGACATATGCCCACATTCCACACAAACGAAGGGTCTAAGATTCCAGGACCAGCATTCTAAGGCTTCATAGTCATCTGTAGTATTTACCCACTGTCAACATACCATGTGCCTTCCCATTGGTTAATTAATTTAAAAGCACACACCATTACACCATTATTAGTGATGATGGTTCTTTCCTTTCTACTCTTCCCTGCTTCAGCTCAGCAGTCACTCATGAAAAAGTTCCAAAAGTAGACAGCTTTGTCAGCATTTGCTCATGGGCTTCCTTTACATTCTAATGTTAATTCAGATATCCATCAGAATGTAAAATGGAGAGAGAGAGAGAGAGAGAGAGAGAGAGAGAGAGAGAGAGAGAGAGAGACCTGAATTGCTGAAAAGAAGATAATAAGGAGGAAACTGGGAAATGAGGTCCGAGGCACTAGGATGGTAGAGTAAATGGGGTCTACACAGGCCATGACTGGGTACACAATACTGTCTCTTATGTTGGGTGAAATGAGGCATTATGAGTTCATAAATCGCATGGATTATATGTAAATAAGAAAATAATAACAGTTAATCATCATCTTGCATTTGAAATATGAAATAGAACTTATAAATCAGTAAAATATGTTAATTTAATGAGCAAATAACCCAAGTATAAATAATGACTGTTTTAAAAATATTAATATAACTTGCATTCTTTTTTGCACAGGAAACTTTGGAATCTGGTGTTTGAATATATTTCAAATCAAATCAAACTAACCCATCCTGACTACTCTGTAGCCATGCACCGATAGCAGCTATCACAATAGACACACACACACACACACACACACACACACACACACACACACACAAACACACAGCACTTAGTGTTTTCTTGAGAGAAATCACTCTACTATACCACTGAATAGAAAACACTTTCTTACCATGCACTGTAGGGGAAGGGCTTCTCGTGGGCTGCAGAAAGGGGTCGCTAGAAGCATTGGATGTGTTCAGGAAGGAGCCCAACAAATCCTGACCTGGTGGCTTAGCAGGGGCTCCAAAAGGGTCAAAGGTGGCACCTAGAAAACAAAGGGAAAATGCATTTCTTTATCCCGTCATTTAATTGTTCTATAAATATTAAAGAGTTACCACTACTACTTGGCCAACACTTGAAAGATCAGGATGATGCTTGCCTCCTGACTTCCCCAGCCCTTCCTAGCCTCACAACATTCTCTGGAACTAACAGTGGGTCCCACATAACAGGAATCACCCCACCTCTGCAGATCAAAGTGTCTGGATTTATTTATTAGAAAATCCATAACTCCAAATGACGGTCCAATTAGCTTTTATAAATCCTTTTTGTGTGTATGTGTGGGTGTATGCATTATATATATGTGTAGTGTGTTAATGAGTGTGTGTAGTATATATGTGTGTGTGTGTAGTATATGTGTGTGTGTGTAGTATGTGTGTTAGTAGTGACATATGTGTGGGGTGTATATGTAGTATGTGTATGTGTAGTGCATGTATGTGTAGTGTGTGTGTCAATGTGTGTGTATGGTATATGTAGTATATTATTGTGTATGTGTAGTATATGTATATATAGTGTGTGTGTCATTGTGTGTGTGTGTGTGTGTGTATGTGTGTGGTGTGTTGATGTGTATGGTGTGTGTGTGGTGTGTGTGGTGGTGTGATGTGTGTGGTGTGTGTGTGTGGTGTGTGTGTGTGTGTGTGGTGTGTGGTGTGTGTGTGTGGTTTGTGGTGTGTGTGTGTGTTGTGTCTGTGTGTTTTTGTTTTTGTGGTGTGTGTGTGTGGTGTGTGTGTGTTGTGTGTGTGTGGTGTGTGTGTGGTGTGTGTGTGTGTGTTTTGTGGTGTGTGGTGTGTGTGGATGTGTGTGTTTGTGTGTGTATGGTGTGTGGGGTGTGTGTGTGGTGTGTGTGTGTGGGTATGTGTGTGTGTGTGTGTGTGTGTGTGTGGTGTGGTGTTTGGTGTGTGTGGTGTATGTGTGTGTGCGTGTATGTGTGTGTGTGTGTGTGTGGTGTGTATGTGTGTGTGTGTGTATGGTGTGTGGTGGGTGTGTGGTATATGTGTCAATGGGGTGTGTGTGTGTGTGGTATGTGGTGTGTGTGGGTGTGTGGTATGTGTGTCAGTGTGGGGTGTGTGTGGTATGTGTGCATATTCACACGTGTACACCACACCACAGAGTGCAGACATCTGTTCTCATCTTCTGCCTTGTTTGAGATAGTGTCATGTTTCTGCTCATACATCAGGTTTGCTGGCCTGGAGCTCCTGGCTCATCTTTCTCTACTCCCCATCTCCTTGTAGAAGTGCTGGGATTACAGGTATTCATCCTGCAACTCTAGCTTTTATGTGTTCTGGGGATTCAGACTCAGGTTCTAAAACTTGTGTGGCAAGCATTTTTACTCAATGAGCTATCTCCCCAAGCCAGCTTTTGAAAATCATAGCAATGTAAAACCAGTAAGCCATAGTCAGAGTACCCAAGAAAACAAGATCAACACAGATGAATCCAAGAGTCACCCAAAATGTGTACAGGCTACAGGAGTTCAGTGACTAGTGAGTGTTCATCTAAAAAGGAATTAATGGGAAAATACCAGGCAGGGGGCACTACTATAAAGGAAAACGATAGAAAACCCCTCACTGGACTAGAGATGTAGCTCAATTGGAGAAGAATTTGCCTATCATACACGAAGCCTTGGGTTTGATCCCCAGCATCACATAAGACTAGGCATGGTGACACATGCCTATAATCACCATGTAAATATAGAAATGGAAGGATCAGGAGCTTAAGGCCATCTTGGACTACACAGTGAGTTCAAGCTCAGCTTGAATCATGTAAGACCCATCTCAGAAGGGAAAGACAACCTCCCTTAGTAGGCCTTGCTTTGACCTTGAATAAAGTGACCTTCAGCTCACTTGAAAGCTAAAGTCAGGGCAGTGAGTAAAGCTGAGCTCTCAGCCACTCTCGAGTCTATGGGATACAAGTGTTTCTGACTCAGCTTATTAGACCTAGAGCAGCAGTCCTCAACCTGTGCATCCTGACCCCTATCAGGCCCTTTCATAGGGGTTGCCTAAGACCACCAGAAAAGACAGATGTTTGCATTATAATTGATAGCAGTAGCAAAATTATAGTTGTGAGGTAACAATGAAAACAATGTATGGTTGGAGGTCACTACAACATGAAGAACTGTATTAAAGGGTTGAAGCATTAGAAAAGTTGAGAACCACTGAGCTAGAGAACTAAGAAAGGGGACTAAGAAGGAGGGAAGCCCTGGTTGTCGGCAATAGTGAATCTTCTTGGGGCTACACTGTGTTAGAGGTGACCTTGGATGGTCCTCAACTTCTCCCTGGCAGACAGAAGTGCTGTTACCGTCACTCATTCCTGGAGAAACCAGGGTTCAGAAATTTGCTCTTGTTCAACTCCAGGAGACACTTTAGGCTAGACTCATGTTCAAACTTTCCAGCTCAAAACTCCAGATAGCCCCCACAAGCACTAGTCACGAAACATCATGCCGATCACCAAACTGCATGGAGACCGACAACTACCTTCTGATTTCTCACTGTTGAGCAAGGAACAAAAGCTCCTTGAACTACCTAAAGTGAGATGTCACTTCCAAATCGGTAGGTACCAAGCTGATGACTGTTGCTTCCTGGAGTGGGGCTGACCCATTCTAGAAATAGAGCTCGAGAACCAAACCAGCGAACAAACACTTCCCACTGTCACGATGCAATGAGGCATGCGGCTCACACACTTCCAGCTATGGCATCAGCAGCACGATGTGCTCCCGACACCTGCACTGTTGCAGTAGCAATGATACCATACTGTTTCCGGCCATGGAGTCCGGGATGCACATCCCTTACCCTACTTTAGTAGTCATGAGCCCTCACCCTCTCTGACACAGGTTGGCAGGGTAGCTGTAAAAGGACAATCAGTAAGCCCACTCGTTTCTAGGTTGAACCTAATCAGTGGAGAAAACACTAAAGACTTCTTACATTACTGGAGCACTTTTAATACCACCTTGTTTAAGAAACTCCCTAATAACCAAGAGTGAAGTGTAAATACTGTGGATGAACACTCAAGAGTTAATCTTTACCTTTATGCCCATAAGTATTATCCCTCGCTAAGAAAATTAAGAGGATTTTTGTTGTGGTATTGTTTTGGTTTTGAGACAGGGTCTCACTATGTAGCCCTGGCTGGCCCAGAACTCCCTATATAGACCAGGCTGGCCTGAAAATCAGAGCTTCACCTGCCTCTGCTTCCCAATTGCTGGGCTTAAAGGCATGTGCTATCACATCTGGCCAAATTAAGTTTTTAACAAGGCTCCCCAGCTATTTAAGTGTTAGTCCTGTGATTCAAACGCAGGCCATGAGTTCTAGACTTGGCCTCCTTTCTGTTTCTTTCTGGAGGGACAGGACACAGGAGCTACATCTAGGACTGCCACTAATAGCTGGGTATGCTGGTCAGCAGATGTATGATGTCCCAGACAGAATAACTGATGTCGAGGGTGCCGTCTAGCTCTGACATGAACGCACCGACATGACGAGCTAAATTATCAAACATCCTTAGGATGGTTTGTCTTAAAATTCAGCCATGGAACACTGTGCTGTCTTCAACCTCGGGACTTTGTTTTGCCCAAAGACATTTTTACTCATCCTGGTGAATCAGAACTGGGTGGAAGAAGGCAAAGCATAGAAGAAAGAGGCACAATGTAGGATGCAGCCACCACCAATCCACACTCTGTGATTGTGGGAAAAGGTTCCTATAGCATCCTCCCAGCCTAGGCAGTGGTTAAGATTCATCTCTTTATGGTTTCTAATGCAACATCATCTTGGTTAGCAGTGACAGTCGGAGAGCTGGTTTGTGCTGGTTATGCAGAAGCTGTAGTGAATCTCTCGTACCCAGCTAGATCACCTTGCACATGTTAATGCTGTGACTGACCAGGAAACTGAAGAGTCACATCTGTGGTACTGTGTCAGGTGAAACTAGCTAGGTACATGTGACTCAGACGCCCTACAAAGACCAGCCACACTCCTCTCTGCACACATGCTGCTGGTCGGAGCCTCTCAAGCATATTCTGGTGTATTCAAACACTTCTCTGTTTAGCCAGGGTATATCCCGAAAACTAGAATTCGAAGAAAGTATTACAGGAGGTTTGCAGGGGGGTTGGGGGGGGGACCCTGAGTCTACAGGTCAAGATTGGACCCTGGCCCCATCCATTCCCAGCTATTTGAACAAATGCTGCTAATTAAACTCTAAGCTTCCACCTCCTTAACTTTAAAGTGGAGATAACAGTAGCATCGGTCTGCTGAATTTTAAAGGAAACGATGCATATTTGATCATGCATTCTATATCTGGCGAATGGTGGGTATCACGTAAATATCAGCTGCTGTAGTAAATGATAGCTCATCCACCGCCATTGCCAAGCAGCAGTAACTGAAGTCCACTCAAGGCTTAAGTCCCAAGGAGAGAAAACTAAGAATGTAGAGTTAAACCAGAGGGTCATGATGCCTGCTTCAAGAGAGCGTCTTCCAGATAAGGAAAGGTTGCACCCATGACATCTCAGCGATACAGTTGGCTTAACAAGACCTGCTCAGTGACAGCATCAGGGGGCGTGCCAACACAGACAGAGAAAAAAGTTCACAAAGCCCACCCCTAGATGAGGGGCCATGGATTGAGAGAGCTGGTCTCCCCCAGGGACAAGTCCCAGATAGGTTATGCAATCCTAAACACATAGGAGTAACACTAGAGGGACTCAGTAGCTTGATATAAATGTGGCAATAACGAGAAAGAGGAGATTATGAACATCAGAGGCAAGTGAGGGAGACTTGGAGGAGGGAGAGTGAAAGAGAGAAATGATGCAAATATAGTATTCATATATAAAATATTCAAAAAAGTAAAATTTTAAATACAAAAGAGTATGGAGTTTAAATACTTCCCTGTATCTCTCTACCAAAATGAACAATACTTGTATTCTCCTCATGTTTTTACAAGAAACTTTCAAAAACATAATCCACGAAAGTTCAGCTTATTAAAACCTTTGAGTTCTACATGTTTGGCCCAAAAGATATTCCTGAAATCTGAGATAGCAGAGAAATAGGAAGATTACCTTCTCCCACTCTTAGGGTTGGCGATGCAGAGGCGGAAGTGGCGGCTCGGCGTGGTGTGGACTGCGCAGACGCAGGTCCGCTAGGGTGAAACACATCTTCGACCCCAACCTGTCCTGCCTGGGCAGGACCTGTGGCACCTCCACCCCCAAACAGGTCACTCAGCAGTTCAGAATTGCTGGGAGGAGCTGCCAAGGGAGAGAAGTTCGTGCTCACATCGGACCCTTCCAGGCCCAGAAGGTCCACCTCCTCTGGGGGAGGAGGTGCAGCTGGCTCCTGCTGCTTTTTGCCTGGCTTCTTGGCTCCATGAGGCTTGTCACCTTCAGCATTGCCATGTGGGCTTGAGAGAGTCAGTAGTTCATCATCCGACTGCTCGCTTTCCTGATTCACCAGGGCTGCGTGGTCCTCCTCACACCGTGACTTCTCTGATTTCTGATCTAAAAAAGGCCAATGTGCAAATAAACAATCAGATGACTGACTGCTGGGTCAGGTGAGTTTTGTTATGTGTGCACTGTTGCAGAAAGAGAAAAATATGCTACTGATGATGTTAAGTAATATATTTTACATACCTTCAAAAATATAAAAAGCACAGGCAGATAAGAGATTACATTGTGTTAAAACCTATGTTCATCTACAGAGATTCTTCCCTTTTAAAAAAGACTTTGTTTTATGTGTATGTGTGAGTGCCTGTATTGTGTATGCCTGGACACCATGTGTGTGCTTGGTGCCTCTAGAGGCCAGAAGAGGACATCAGATTCCCCACAACTGGAGCTACAGATGGTCCTCTGTAAAAGCATCATGTACCCTTAACAACTAAGCCAACTTTGCAGGCCCATACAGAAATTATCTCTACATATTAACATGGCAGTGGCAAGATTATTAGAAGCCATTACTATGAGAAAGAAGTAAGGTAGGGACCAAGAAAGGAGCTAACGATCTATCTGCAAGCCACATCTGCCTGGGCTTCCGAGTCTGAGAAGTTTCTGTTCCATTTTTCAAAAGAAAATTCTGTAAACAAACCTTTGGATCCGAAGGAATCACATGAATACTTTTTAACCCAACACTGAAAACATCGACAGAATCTAGAAATGCTATGTTACATACGCACATGGGAGGAATCAAGAAAATGTTCCTGAGGCCATCTCTGAAACTGAACCACCACCCCTTTCACATATAAAGTTTGAATATTCGATTCTATACCACACTTTGTAGCTAACATCCGCATACCCCAAGCAAGCATGGCCAGGGTACATTAACTAGGATGCCAATGGCTGTCTCCTCAAGATAGTAACGTAAAGTGCTAGGTTGAGAAGGAATCTGGAAATGCCTCCAGGTATGGGAGAAAATAGCACAGTGGTAGAGCCCCGTGTGGGCTAATGGTTGCTAAAGCAACTAGCAGAGATACAAGTCTTCACCATACCTGGGCAAGACCCATCCCACCTTGCTACAGTGCTTGAGACAATGCCCAACTGCATGCCTTTAGAGTATCTGCCTGCAGGCAGGAAACTGAATGCTTTCTCAGTCTTTCTGAGTTGTCTGCAGCCTATAGAGGGATCTTCGAATATGCCACACTGCATCAATGTTGAAAGCTGTGGCTTGGAAACACTGCAAATGAAGAAGGTATCATTTAGCCTACATTGACTTTCTGGTCAGTCTGAGCACTCACAAACTTGAAAGCAGGCAAGACGCCAATTTGAAAAACGGAAGAAGGGAAGGATCTGAAATAAGGGAGAAAGGAAGCATTGAGACTGCTTCAAGAAGAGTTTAATGACAGCAGACAACTTAATCACTTAATCATCTAAGCGTCCCAAGATAAAGGCTCTGCCATACCTTGCCAACACAGAGAGGCAAAGAAGCCTCCCTGCCCGAGATTCCTCGGATGGTCTGGAGGGAGATCTGCTGGAGCCTGACCTGTAAGACAAAGGTCACAGGGTCAACCAAACACTGGAAACAAACCCACACAGTATGTAACACGGAGGCTTCACCCTGAAAACCTCAAACCATCCATGACCCATACCCCCTAAGGCCAGAGTATCCTGATGCTCCTGCTGAGAGGAGAAGAGGATGCTGGGGTTCACATCCTTTGTGCAGTAGTGCTCCCATGGTGGAGTTAGGTCGATCACTTTGTCTTGGGGCTGTACTTCTATATCCAGTGTCACTTGGAACAGCTGAGGATATTTTTCTGGTACATCACATGCATCCAACTCAGGCCTAGTGGGAAGAAAAACAGCGGCACAAACAGTGCAGTCAGCAGGATGCTCGACACAGCACCCACCTCAAGCTGTCAGGTTCTGCTTGGAGCTCACTTCTAGGTTGACTCAGGAACTAACTAGGTGTTACTTCACTGTACCTCAATTTCCTCATAGAGAAAACAGAAGAATAACACATCTTCAAATTGTTGGACTTCTACAGAACATATTGAGAAAACTACAGTGAGAAGCAGAGTTGATACGTCTGGCCAGTAAGCACAGGCATGGCTAAATGGGTCATCGAAATAGTGAGACAGACCCAAAGCCACCTTCTGAGCCTGAACCCCTGAATCCCTTCATAGCTTCCTGTCTCTTAGCCCCAGCAAACACCCCTACCCACCACCCCAGATCTAGCCACACCCTGAGATCCATAGCCACATAATGTTATAGCATCTGCAGGTCCATATTTAGTGCAGTTGGGTTCCCCAGAAACTCTTGTGGTACTATAGCCAGTCACCCCTTGTGAGGGGTCACTGCTTTTGCCATCCCAGAAATTAAACTATGCCGTTCCTGTTGGTGATAGCTATCCACAAACACACAGGATCAAGGTCATAATCCTTTGTTCCCTAACATGGAACAGTAGACCTTTCTAGTTAACTCGTTGGTCCATTTGCTCTTTGTAAGCTCAACCATACTCAATGGAAGGATTTCAAACACATGCAGCCTCTCGAAGTGGTGAAGCCACAGTCAACAGTCTGCAGCTCAAGAGAAAACAGCATGCTATTATAGACATGGCTTTCCTGCCATGCTGGTAAAGACCTCAGGTCCAGACGGCACTTACTTGGTGAACTTTAAAACTGTTGTGTCCAGTGGTATAAATCCAGAATGAAACTGGAGCTGGAATATCTGTGTGTTGGTCACCTAAAATATGTGCAAGAAGCACAATCAGTAGGAGAAAAGGGAGTCTACATTGAAGACTGTGCCTGTACCTTCTATTGCTTCTTTATCTGATTCTTTGTAGACTATAAATATTAAATGATTGCCCAGGTTTCTTTCTAGTTTCTCTCCACAAGAACAAGTCATTTCCTTACTCATCAATGTCCTGTGCTCTTCTGTATTCTTTCTTCCCAGGGATTCCTGCTCCAACCTGACAAACTCATTCTTCAAGGCCTATTTCCATAGTCTGTATGGCCACCACTAGCTAAAAAAATCTATTGCAATGACAACGCCCCATCTGCCCTCTGATACAGCACAGTGGATATTCGTATGTTTTTTTGCCCCTCTAGGATCAGTTCTGTAAAGCTAAGAATACAATTTTACTTCTTGTTAATCCAAAACACCTAGGCAATAGATGTAATATATCTATCTTCTTAGCAAATATTTGAGTAAGATATAATTGCTTGCAACATCTTTCCCAATAGCCAGAGTAGAAATAATCTAAACATGGAGACTTAATAAATGTGGTATATCCATTCAGTGGAGCATAGCTTAGCTATATATAGGAATGGAATACTGCTACATGCTAAAACACAAATAAATCCCCAAGCTATTACACTGAGCAAAAAAAAAGTCAGCCATAGGAGACCACATATTATATGATTACATTTATGTGAAATGTCACCTTATAGGCAAGTCTATAGAAATAGGAAAAAGATTCATGGTAGTAAGGAGGTGAGGTAGAAAGGAGGGATGGTTAGTGACTGCCAATGGGTACAAAGTTTCTTTTAGTGGTGAAGAAAACACTTTTAAATAAGATAATTCTAATACTAACAATACCTTTCACATACACTAAAAATCACGTAGAACTTGGGGAAGGCATTCTGGGAATGGAACTCAGGCCATAAGGGATTGAACGCAAGAACTTTTACCTGCTGAACCATCTCTTAGGGAAAAAAATTAACTATATCATACTTAGTTGACAGTGCTCATGTTATAGTGATCCCCTAATCACAGCACTGAAAAAAAAAAGACTCAGATTCTCAAGAGCATGGCTTGCTGAAAGTTATGATGCAAGAAAGTCTCCCCAGAACTATGTATGTCTCAACCTGCCTCAATCTCCATTTCCTCCCACAGTGATGGCAGTAATGGAGAAGACAGACATCAGCAAGCTGTAAGGCTCCTTTTTACTCTAAACCCACATGTCAATCAAGCCCAAAGTGATACAGAGAAAAGACCCAGTAATATTCACGTTACAAACTCAGGTGAGCTCACAGACAGTCCACGTCCTCCTGAAAGCTTACCTTAGCCTGCAGCCGGCTCCCGATGGTTGACCGCAAGTGGTACATGGAAACAATGACGTCACCTTGGACTGTGATGTTCAGAGGGATGAAGATTTTCCCATCTTGGACACGGTATTCTCTTTAAACGGAGATCAGAAGAGACCATGAGAGTGTCCAGTCTGGTCCAATCACAGACACGGCAATACTCCTCTACGGCTCTAAGGGACCTGCTTGCCCAGACTAGACAAAGAAGCTCCTTCCTATCTTGTATAAAGGTAAGAATGTAGCCAGTATGGACTGGCTGCACACTGTTTCTGGGCTGGTGGAGCATTGACATAGCAATATAGGCCTTCTGTGTCCAATCTGGACTTCTAGACACATCTTGCTTTCCTCAAACAACCATGCCCCATATAGTCATCTTTTCCTGACATTAACAGTAAATTCTAACCAAGGTCAGAGCAGAAATAAAAATGCTATACTCTCTGGGAGTCTAGACCACTGACTCCAAAATTAACCTATTGCCAACTAAGTCCTATTGTGTTACCAGCCACCCCCTTATCTCCAAAACCCCAAGGACCTCCCACTGGTGTCTGCTCATCTTTGTCGATCATATGATTACTTTCAAGTGCATCCTCTTTATAGTGGCATGAATGAGAGTGGCCCCCATAGGCTCATATATTTCAATAGTTTGGTTCCTCGGTTGGTAGAACTGTTTGGAAAGGATTAAGAGGTGTGGACTTGTTGAAGGAGGTGTTACTAGGGGTGGGCTTAAGGCTTCAAAACCTACACCACTCTTACTTAGCTCTTTCTGCCTCCTGATAGGCAGAATGAATGCCCCCATGCTTCCCACACGATGGTCATAGACTCATCCTCTGAAACTGTAAGTTCCCAATACATCTTCTTTCTATAAGTTGCCTTGGTCCTAGTGTCTGATCACATTAATTTAAAAGTAACTAAAACAATCATCTACCCGAATCACAGTCTCCTTTTCAAGTGTGCAGGTCTTCTGAACCCACCCCCACTTCCCTCATCTGGACGACTCAAATGCTGTCCCTAAGAAAAATACCACTGTGTATAAATATACCACTGTGTATAAAGGAGAAAAATCCTTGGATTAGCTGAGCTCATCTTTGATTAAACATATGTTGAGCTTTAAAAAAAAAATCGCCCATCACCGAGATAAGCAGGAAGAATCCAATTCACACAGGAATTAAACATGCAAGGAGAGAAGAGAAAACATCGTGACTTACTTCATTCGTTCGAAGTCTGTGCATGTTGAGAATATTTTAGTTTCTCCAATCAGTACGTCACAGTAAGGGCGGCACCCATTCCTCTGTTTATTGAAGAAGGGAATTGGGCTGACAGTGATTGCCTTGATCGTGAGCGGCTTGAAGTGAGGACGGTAGGGCTTATCTGCAAGTAGGTCACACATGTAGCCTAAGTACCTGAAACAGAAAACTGCCGTTCTATGAGCCCATCACAGCGGGAGGATTGCCGTTTTCTGCTGTGAACTTTGTCCTTGCAAATTAAATTGAAATGGAAGTGTACTCTGCACATTCCTAACATTAACTACCACGGGGGAATGCAGACAATTAAGTTGGCTTGTACATCGGGTGCTGAAGCCATGGCTCAGTGGTTGTGAGCATGGGCTGCCCTCGCAGAGGACCCAGATTTGGTTCCCAGCAGCCATGTGATTGCTCACTGAGTCTGTAACTTCAATTGCAAGTGGGTCTGACACCTTTTTTCTGGCCTCACAGGCACCAGATATGTATGCATTGTACTTAACATGCATATAAGCAAAACATGCATATTCATAACATAAAAATAAATAAGTCTTGTTTTAAATGAGGGAGAGTTTGTTTCCACTGACATGCTGAGCTAACAGCAGGGTGTGCAGTCAGTCAGAAGCTTGTGAGAACGCCCACCCCGCTAGCCTGATATTCGAGCATCTATTTCTGTTAAACCTAGCAGATTAAGCAAGCATGTCAGCAAAAGGCAGAGTTGGCTAAACTTTAGAATTTATTATTGGGAATTTTATCCAAAGAAGTAAGAAGATGAAATTTAAGTAAGAATGGAGAAACTAATTATAACTCTAGGAGAGAAAATTAATCAGCTATCTAAAATGGGCTTCCTTTTAAAGCCATTTTACATTTTCTATTTTAACCTGTATCCACTATATTCTTATATCTCAGTCATAAGAAAAAATAGGCTTTAAAACACCTATCCTCTCTTTATTTTTGCATTTTCATATGATAATTACCAGTGTGCTTTTTTGTTTTTCCTGTGTAGCCCTGGCTGTCCTGGAACTTGCTCTATAGACCAGGCTGGTCTCATACTTATAGGGATCCCCCTGCCTGTGTCTCTGCCTCCCAAGTGGTGAGGTTAAAGGTGTGTGCCACCGGCCACCAGTGCATCTTAGTGAAGGCCTACTGCATGAAACTGGAAGGCACTGGGAGTTGGGCTGGAGAGAAAGGTCAAGACATGTTCAGTGGGTTTTCAGACGGATGCTTGCACAACACGATCTTAGCTCAGTTCTCACTCGTGTTTCCTCGTCTTTTAAGTGGCAGGATATAGGGGTATCATACCCCTTAATCCCAGCATTTGGAAGGCAGAGGCAGCCAGATCTCTGAGTGTGAAGTCAGCCTGGTCTACAGAGTGAGTTGAAGGACATACAGGAAAACCCTGTCTAAAAAGAAAAAAAAATGTAGGCATTCTTTAAAATTCCCTCTTAGCTTTAAAATCACAGACTTTCAAATGAAGGTTCATGAACATGTGTGAAAACCCAATGTTCTAATCCATTTTAATTGTTATCATAGTTCAGGATAACACCAAACAATTAGGAAAAAAAATCTAAAAGAGCTCCCGTGAGGCCGACCTTCCGCGGCACCCGGGTACGATATAAACCACGCATGTGCCAGCCTGGCGCCTCCATCACTGTACCTCCTGTGGGACGGAGACAGTCCAATTCCTGGTCGCTTTGCGTAGAGTAATCGAACAGCAGGGCCAGGCGTAGAGTAGAGATTACAGAAAATGAACATAGCACCAACCAGAATTGATGATGCGGCCCGTCCATCCTGTCAAGAAAGACCCACAAACGCATCAGAAACATCGATTGCAGGGAAAGCCCGCTCGCAGAGAAGAGAGGACAGAGGGAACTGCCCATTCCTTTCACTTCAGAATTGTTCGTTTCAAAACCAAAAATCTGTCCCCACCGTGAAATCATAAAGCAGCAAGGAAAGGCTTTTATAACACTGACTCTATAACCCCTTCCCCAAGAAGCTCAGGAAAATAAATTCCCCTTGCATATATTTACTGAGAAATAGCTGGTGGTCCTGAGTGATAAAAGAAAGAGGGCTGGGCAAGCCAGGAAGCCAGGCAGGAAAAAGTGCCCGCCCTTCATGGCCTCTGCATGCACTCATGATTCCAGGTTCCTACCCGGTTTGAGTTCCTGCCTTGACTTCCCTCAGGGATGGACTGTGATATAGAACTAACTGTAATTGGAGATCAACCCTTTCCTCCTCAGGTTGCTTTTCATTGTGATGATTGATCACTGCAGTACAAACTCTAAGGCAGACAGCTATGTTTAGTTATTTTAGATCTAATTATGTGTTCATCGTATGTTTCACACTGTTAAACCACCGAACAATTTTTGTTTGAAAACACTTGTGTGCACGTGTGCACATGCACTCACATGCGCCCGTGCACATACGAGGCCTTCGCAGACCAGAAGAGGTTTTGATGGAGCCAAACTCCAGTGCTATAATTACAAGCAGTTGTAAGCCACCAGATGTGGGTTGTGGGAAATGAACTTGGGTCCTCTTAGGAACAGCAAGAACTCCTAGCCACAGAGACATCTCTCCAGCCCCCTTTCATGGCTTTCTAGAGCTTGCACACGATGGCAGAAAGCCAGGGACTACACAAGGGTGGTTTAGGGTGACCAACAGTTCATAGTGAGTATGCTCGCCATTACAACATCTCCACCTGCATGCGAGTCCACCTTCAATTTGGACTGTGGTGAGCATGGCAATCGAATCCCCAGATGAATCCACAAAGCTTTGAATCTTTGACTCATTGTGATT
Organism: Rattus rattus; assembly: GCF_011064425.1. Classification (NCBI taxonomy): domain Eukaryota; kingdom Metazoa; phylum Chordata; class Mammalia; order Rodentia; family Muridae; genus Rattus; species Rattus rattus. The sequence continues at coordinate 52,949,851 of NC_046154.1, forward strand.
GTAGTATGAAAGATGGAAAGCCTTGAAACTCTCCAAACACTATCTATCTATCTATTTATCTATCTATCTATCATCTACAATCTATCTATCTATCTATCATCTACAATCTATCTATCTATCTATCTATCTATCTATCATCTATCTATCTATCTATCTATCTATCTATCATCTATCTATCATCTATCTATCTATCATCTATCTATCTATCTATCTATCATCTATCTATCTATCTATCATCTATCTATCATCTATCTATCATCTATCTATCTATCTATCTATCTATCTATTTTCAAGACAGGGTTTCTCTGTGTAGCCCTTGCTATCCTGAAACTAGCTCTGTAGACCAGGCTGACCTCGAATTCACAGTGATCCACCTGCCTCTGCTTCACAAGTGTTGGAACTAGAGGCTTGCATCACCACTGCCTGGCTCCATCTCTCTAAACTTTTAGGAAAAAAACGAATTGAGTGAAAATCCTCATTACACTTAAGGCTGCCTAGGTCTAGAAGCAAGCTGTTCTTGGGGGGATGGATTGTGCCTCGGAAAAGCAGCCCTGCCCTGTGGTGTTTGGTACAGATGGTCCATGAGACTACCCACAGGCGGATAAATGTCACTATCTCTTATTTTTGCTTAAACACAAAGAGTTAGGAAAATTAAACACACTTATATCCAGTTATCCATCTGACCTACAGGCTTACAGATACCAAGCGTTTTGCATTCTTGCCAAGGATTTGGGAGTTGAGACAGAAATCTTAAAAACTTCTTCAACTATCTCCTCTGTTCTAGCCAGCTGACTCTTAGGGAGGGGAAAGTCATCCTGGAGGCCCTCGGAGCAAAACAAAAGAACAAACCACAACACGAACTGACTGATGTTTGAGGACAGAACAATTTCCTGTGCTTATGCTTGGCTCCATGTCACAGACATAACTGCTCAGATCTTTTGTGTTACAGTTCAAAGGCAGTTTCCTTCTGCACATGGACAGTCCTGTGGGACACGGGCAGGGAACGGCCGGAGGTGGTGCCATTAATAAATGCCACAGGTGATCTTTAGGTGCACAGTGGAAATGTCTGTGCTATGAAAAATACTCGAGTTGGAAGAATTGTGGTGAAAATTGAGTTTTAGGGGACAGCTAAGAGGCCTGAGAGAAAAGGCTGGGGAAAGGAGCTGCAGGAAACCAAGCTAAAGACCTATCTATCCATCCCTTTGGGAATCCTTTGCAAATAGAGCTGGTCCATGAAACTACTTACAGGGGGATAAATGTCACTTTCTCTTATTTTTATTTAAACACAAATAGTTAAAAAATTAAATATGTTTACATCTATTTTATTCATACAAAGCTTAGTGCATTTTAATTCATGTACCAACAACACTTTTCCTACCTCTTTTTGACATGTAGCACATTTTAGAACCCCTGTATCATGTAGCCTGTGAACACAGGCCTCTCCCACTCTTACTCAAGCATCAAGCCAAGAATAAAGCCAGGTACTGTGGTCACACCTGTAATCCCATCACTTGGGAAACGGAGGCAGGAGGATTGCCACAAATTCAGATCCTGCCTGGACTACACAGTATGAATTCATCCCAAAACAAAATAAAACACCACCAAGAATAATAAATTTCTTCCTTTAATAATCATTTTTTTTTCCTTTAGGGGGTTAGGGGGGAAAAGGCTGAAAAATAAAAAGATAGTTTTTTTTTTCTTTTCTTTTTTTTGGAGCTGGGGACCAAACCCAGGGCCTTGTGCTTGCTAGACAAGTGCTCTACCACTGAGCTAAATCCCCAACCCCAAGAAGATAGTTTTTAACACTAATATATCATTTTTTTCTTCCATCATTTTTATCTGCCTAGCATTACTTTACCTCTAAGTAGAGTCTCAGTAAATGCTGCTACGCTTGGCCATTACCCTTCTGGACACAGCTGGGTCCACATCTCACCAAACTCCCAGCAGCAGAAGGAACACAGATCACTCACCAAGCAGTGGACAACACAGACATTTTTGGGATTTTGCAGCAGCCAGTTATACATATTCCGACACACAGCAAACAGGTTGTGTAGACTTGGGGCCTGTCTGATGGGCCAACTGCACTCTGAGACCTAAGGGGATGGAGAAAGGAAATTAATCCTCCCATTGATTCACCTCCATAAGCACATATCACATAAAACTTGTGGAAGTAGCATTCTGTCATCTTTCCATGTCTGGAGCAGGGTCTAAATGCAGAAAAGGCAAACTTGATGCAATTATCTGTTAAGATCTCCACAATCACAAGTTACGCCAACCTTCCAGAAGCACCCTTTGATATGGATAGGCAGAGGTGGGAAAGGGGTCTAAATACAGAAAGAAGAGGAGCTTTACCCACCAGTTTTGTAATCCAGGGTTTCAGTACATAGCCCAGGCTAACCTTAAATTCACTATCTTCCTGCCTCAGCCTTCTAAGAAATAGGATTACAGATCAAATAGCCTGGCTTAATTTAGCGGCAGCTTTGGTTGGTTAGTTAGTTATTGTTTTGTTTTGTTTTAATTAAAGAACTCCTTTCTGCGGAAGATATGAAAACACATTTAGAAATACACTTTTAACTAACTAGATCATTCATGCTGATGCTTGGGTTTTTTTTAATTGCCTTAGGTAGCCCAGAATTCAGCTTCTAGTACTCTTCTTCTAGATGCTTCTTATAAACTCTGTGCTCTCTGCTTACATCTCAGCTCCCCTGACAACATGAAAAGTCCTGCAGAGGGAGCCAGGGATGGCTTATATGTCTTAGTTCCCTCTGCAGGGGAACTATTCTCCCACCTTCCTTTAATTTGACAGGTTAGAGCCCCACTATAACACTGCTTGTCCTCATCCATTTGACAATCAAAAACGCCAAGTTTTGATTAGATGACGATTTTATTCATGAGAAAATTGGCTCTCAAAGGTGAATCATCTACTTAGCCACACTGCTAAGCCTGGGTCTTTTGAGCAGTATCCACTAGCTTTGGCGGCACTGGCTGGATGACCAGCTGGCATACTGTGCAGAGCACAAGCCCTGGCCGACTACATATTTACTCATCTATCTAATGATAAGAAGTTTGTACTTGGGTAGACTTTACATCTTTAACCCTTACTCTCCTCATAAAATTTGGTGGATGGGACTGCCTTTCACAGCTATCAGTCGGTATTACAGGAGAATCAACTGCCATGACTTAGTTTGTATCTGACACAACACAAACTGGTCAAAAAAATGTTAGAAGTTATTATTTAACTAAGTCATCGTCAGTGCAAAGCTCCGATGTCAGACTGAAAACACTAAGCCCGTGTGGTAAGAGTATGGACGAAGGGTAGACCTCTAGGGGCCCTAAGATGATCTGAGAGGATTGGGGAGATGGCTCAGAAGGTAAAATGTTTGCAGGCTAGAATGAAGACCAGAATTTGCATCCTTAGAACCCACAAAACCACTGATTAGGCAATGTGGCATTCACTCAGGAGGCAAAGCCCCGGGGCCAGCTAGCTAGTGAGCTTCTGGTTCATCAAGAGACCCTTCATTAATTAATCTAGTAAAGAGTGACTGAGGTAGACAGTGTTAACCTCAGGACTACCCCACCCCCATACACACTCACACAGGAGGAGGAGAAAGAAGAGGAAGGAGGCTATTTGAAGAGATCTCTTCTGGAATCTCCATTCTTCCAATAGAAGGAGGCAAAAGAATCAGTCAGGGGACTGGTAAGGTTTTGGGGACACGAAGGAAGGGATGGAGGTGGCTTAGCCAAATGGTACTAGGGTACAGACATATCTTAGCAACTCAGGAGACAAAAAGGAAGTCTCAGTAAGTGCTCATGTGACTGCAGTGCCTGTGTGCACTGGAGTGCACTTAACAGACCTGTTAAGGGTGGCACCCATGTTTGTGGCTTGAGTGGCCAGATGGATGGAAGCAAAGGAATAATGTCATCAAGGTGCCCTGCCTGGTACAAAATACCAGGGTGATGGGAACAAAGGGATGATGTTATCAAGGTGTGCTTTGTGGTACAAAATATCTGGGTAAGAAAACTCAAACACCTCCAACTTTCTGTGCTCTGCACTGGGCGAAGAAGGAAGGCAGGAGGAATCTCATTGGTTGGCCCTTTGCTAATCACTAGATAGTACTAATAAAAATAAAAATGAGGGATTATCTATGTGTGCTGACCTCAGAAAGCAAAGATTGGAATTCCCTCTCTGGTCTCCTGGAGTTGCTTTTTCTATACAATGACTAGGTGGCAAGGACTTTCCAGGTTACCCATTTTTCTATACCCTTGAGAACGGCAAGTGTCACATGCTAAACAATGTAAGAGAAATGCTTCACAAAACTCCCAAAGGTTCCAGGAGGTACCAGATCAAAAACTCCATGTGGCTAATACCTTCTACCCCACATAAGTCAGAGGCAAATGCCTTCTACCCAACACAAGTCAGAGCTACCCAGGCCACTATTTACTTCCCAAGTCTGCTCCCCACTGATGTTTTCTCAAGGAATAAAAATGTATGGGGGAAATACCCATATGGAGGATGGAGAGGGGATGGGATGGGGGCTTATGGACCGGAAACCTGGAAAGGGAATAACATTTGAAATGTAAGTAAATAAATATATCTAATAAAAAATTTTTTAAAAAAATGACTTGCAGAATAAAACAGTTGAAAAACTAGGAGAATGGATTTTGTTGTCGGGGTTATATAATACAGATCTGTAGATGCTGTTTCCTGTTGCTGATGTTTCTCTTGGAAAACTTTGTTACCTTTGGAAGCCCAATTTCATGTGTTCTCTTATCTCTGACTTTCTGACACTCACAGATAGAATCAGTCACCTTTATACGCATGCCCCGGTCGGTTTTCAACAGTCCCAGTTTTCATTAGTAAAACAGCATAGTTAAAGATTCAGGATGGCTTTTTTTAAAGATTTATTTATTCTATGTATATGAATACACTGTAGCTGTCTTCAGACACACCACAAGGCATCTGATCCCGTTACAGATGGTTGTGAGCCGCCATGTGGTTCCTGGGAACTTAACTCAGAACCCCTGGAAGAGCAGTCAGTGCTTTTAATCACTGAGCCATCTCTCCCGCCCCAGGTTGGTTTTTATGTTGCAGTTTCTGCTGATGACCTACATTAACTTTCCCAAGCTTCCATCCTCTGGGGTACTGAGTGAAAGTTGAGTAACCTAGAGTTATTGTTAAGATTAGGTCATGCTTAGTATCAGCTGTGTGAATTGACTGCTCTGTCTCCCTCCCTGCCTACTGAGTTCCATGAGAAAAGAAAGCCCAACTTCTCCTGTAACCTCACAGTTGGTGTCTATGCCTTAGGTGGGTAGGTGCTGAATGAATAAATAAAAACTAAAGGAATAAACCCTACTTTGCAATCTCTTTTTGCAATAGGATTTGTCTAATATCTTGTTAAACGACGTATTCCATTTTTATTTATGAGTATGTTATATGTACATTATGTGTAGGTACACATAGAGGCCAGAGAGGGCATAAGATCCCCTGGAGCCAGGGTTGCCAGAGGTTGTGAGCTGTCCCACATGGGTGCTGGGAGCTGAAACCTGATCCTTTGCAAAAACAAAACAAAACAAAACAAAAAACAAAAAACAAAAAACACCAGTCAGTGTTCTTTAATACTGAGCTCTTAAAGGCTGAGCCATCTCACCAGCCTCCACACATAGGTCCTTGAGAAAGGACAGACAGATCAAATTTGTTGGAAATGTTTTAGACTACAGCAGAGTGAAAATACAAGCAAATTTTCTTCTTAGGTAGAAATTTTAAAACATTTAAAAACTGTATGCTAACCACCCACCCACATACACATGTCAACACCTGAAATGAGTCTCAGCTAAAAGCTGGCTAAATTGTTCTTAGCACAATAGGCGAACAGCTCTAGAATCATTAAATCAATCAAAGAAATAATATTAATTTAAAGTACTCCATAATTATATCTTTACTTGATATATAATTACATGGCACTAGGCAAACACATAATTAGAATTAAAAAAAAAACATGTATTCTGTCTAAAGTAGGAAAAACATTAAGCCATAAACATCCCCCACCAGCAGTAGCAGATTAGGAATCTGATCAGTGCCAGCTTTCTGTGATTCTCTAGGTCACACTCTAGACAACGTGCCTGATTCTAGGCTGTGTGACACTTCATTACCCCATCTCCCTGAATGCTGCTGGAGTCACTGAGTATCAGAGAATACCACAGCAGTCACAGGGTCACCAGGACACTGGAAGATGCAAAGACAGCAGCAAGGCTGAAGCTTCCTCTAAGCTGTGTGCTAAGCACAAGAGCCAACAGTGCGGCAGTGAGGCTGCCACGCCCTGTCTGGTGTTTGCTGATTAGTACATTATTTGTGGAAGTCAGGTATTTCAGTCACCAATTGTGATATTCTATTATTACCGGGTTAGTCTTTGTCACCATTTACTTAATTCAAGCCAGGCATTACTAATCCAATTTATGTTTTACAATAAGCACGTGGGAAAAACTGCTTATGCAGGTTAAGGATGGTGTTCAACTGGTAGGACGTTTGCCTTCCATATATGAGGTCCTGGATTTGATCAGAGGAAGAAAAAGGAGGAGAAAAAAGGGGGCAGGTGCTGGAGGGGACAGAAGAGAGGTAGGGAGGGTCAGGAATTCGAAAAATAAAAATATATAGCAGCGGGAGATGAGGAACTGTGGATAGCCACTGGATGGTTCCAGACGCCAGGGAAGCAAGACGCTCCCAGGACCCAACAGGGATGACTTTAGCTGAAATGTGTAGTGAAGGGGAGAAAAAAATGGAGCAGAGAGTGAAGGAAGGGCCATCTGGGGACTGCCTCACCTGGGGATCCATCATGTCTGCAGACACCAAACCCAGACACTGATGCTGTTGCCAAGAGGTGCTTACTGACAGGGACCTGGTGTGGTTGTTCCCTGGGAGGTCCAGCCAGCAACTGACCCAGGCAGATGCACATGCTCACAGCCAACCATCAGACTGACCCAGGTGGGGAAGCTGACGGGATGACTGAAGGAGCAGAGGGGGATTGCAATCCCATAGGTAGAACAGTGTCAGCTGGCAGGACCACCCAGTGCTCCCAGGGACTAGACCACCAACCAAGGAGTATACGGAGACGGATCAATGGCTCCAGACACATATGTAGCAGAGGATGGCCTTTTCTGACATCGAAGGGAGGGGAGGCCCTTGGTCCTGTAGAGATTTGGTGCCCCAGTGTAGGAGGATGCTGGAGCAGTGGGGTGGGAATGGGAGCTCCCTCATAGAAGCAAAGGGGAGGGGGAAGAGGGTGGATGGGATGGAGAGGGTTATGGAGGGGTAACCTGGAAAGGGGATATCACTTGAGATGTAAACGACAGGAATGATTAATTTTTAAAATGAATAATAAAAGAAAAGGAAAAGGGAAAGGAAGAGGAATAAAAGATGAAGGATGTAGGGGAATAAAGAAAGGGTTGGAGGGAGGGAGGGGGAAGACATTTGTGAGAGAGATACTGTTACTGTCATAATTATCTTTTATACAGTGTTGCGGTTTGAGACAGGGTCTCTCTGTAGCTTTTGCTGTCCTGGTACTAGCTCTGGAATTAGACAGGTTAGTCTCAAAATCACAGAGATTTGCCTGCCTTTGCCACCTGAGTGCTGGGATTAAAGGCAGGCGCCATAACACTTGACTGTCATAATTACCTTATACAAGAAAAGAACTGAGTCGAGGCAGTGGAATGTCCTGTTCAGTAAAAGGAACAATTGAGATAGGAGCCCAAGGTAAATTTTAAAACTTATTATTTGTGTATAATTTCATCCCAACAAAAATAATAAATTCTAGCATGATGCCCTGCCTATTGTTGTTCTTAACAACTCCATAATGCATCTGTAAGGTGGTAACTGACCTTACCTTAGGTAGAGACATTCAGTTCCTGAAAGGTCGTGTATCTGTAGTGTGTGAGCCTCTGGCTCCCAGTGTAGGCTCTGCTTCTGCCTTCCTAATTCCTGCCCTGATGCTAATGTACAGAGCCTGAGAGAGAGCTTATCACTCTCTCCTCCACAGCCACCTCCTCACCAACCTCAAACTAAAGAAGAAATGACCAGGGGTCACTGGAACTTCTTCAGTGGACTCTGTAAAGAATGAGGGAAGACCCTGTTTTGCAGTCATGAGCCCTGTAAGCTCCCCAAATCATTAACCACCTTCTAAAACCAGAACTGTTTCAAAGGCAAAAAATATATCCTACAAGATTTGGAATTTATCTGCTTGAAGGAAGACTTTAATAAGGCTTTCCCAATACTATCCTTCATAGGTGGACAGAGAAAGGCAAGCCTGGGCAGCACTGAACGGCATTGCCCAGAACTTCAGAACACTGGACAAAGTTAGACCTGATCTCTATTCATCCAGCTTTTTATTTTCTCCAACAGTATTGCCAAGAAATAAGTGAAGTAATGATTCTTGATATTAAATGACATTAAAGAACATAGTTACAAGCCTGTGCAGAAACACACACATGCATACACACACACACACACATACACACACACACACATGCATGGTAGATCAATACAGTGTTAACATCGGAGATGATAAAAATGAAGATTAGGATCTAGATAGCAGTGATGGTTATACAACCTTATTGGATGTAATTAATGAAACTGGATAAAATTATATCATTGTTATATACATTTTCCCATAATGTTTTTAATAGTTCTCTGAAACATACCAATTGATCTACATACACAATGTCCTTATCTATGTTTGACATTCAGATTAAGAATATTTGTTTTAGGGCTAGAGTTGGCTCAATATAAGAGCATATATTCCTGCAGATGACCCAGGTTCAGTTCCCAGCTCCCACCTTGGGTGACTCACAACCATGTGTAACTGCAGTTCCAGAGGATCCAATGCCGTCTTTTGGCTTACGTGGGCAATAATGCATATGGTACAGACACCTATGGACACGGTACATAAAAATGCACACAGGTACATGAATAACCATTAAAAATATACAATTTTCAAAAAGAAGGTTTGGTTTAGCCAATTCATCCCTTCGGTCTTCTAAATGTCATTGACAGCATTGGCACTTTAAATCCCCAAGGGTAGATATTTTTCTATGAATAGTAACTTTTTAAAACTTCCTTGGCAATTCTGAATGGGCATTGTAGTGCCTCACTTTCAGTGTGCGTTTATTTAGGGTCAACCCCATTAATAGCTCAAGACTACAAAATTCCTCCTGTCTTATGTGCTTACCTCCTGTCACATATACAAAAACTACAAAACTGCTGTATTATTGTTTCATATGATTTCTGTTAATTTACACAGCTTTAAAACCATGCAACTTCACCACGACACAGGGGGCAAAAAACACTCAGAAAAGTAAAGTCTTCCCGATACAACCTGTCTTCATTACTATGATCTGTATCCCAAACATTCAACCACAAAAGCTAAGGGGCTGTAACAGAGTTCAGGCTCCATAGAGACACAGATAGATTCCATGAGTCTGTTAGTAACATCAATCCTATGGTACACTATTTCCAATACTGGTCCTTTATGGAAAAATCTACCTGTGTTTATTAAAAATGAGGTTTCATAGCAGACCTTCACTAAACTGAAAGCAGGAAGGCACGGTTCTAGTCCTCATTGCCCAGAGCATAAAGACTACTAAGACATGTCTCAGCATGTGACAATGAGATGCCAATCAGTTCACAGTCTGTGCTGGAAGAGGAGGTCAAGTCTCTTTAGAAAGAGATGTACCAAATCAAAACCGGAGCTAAAGGGACCACTCAGATTTGGGGACTGCCTTCCCATAACTAAGTGTTGAGAGACACAGGTAAGTGGGTCCAGTTCTATTTTAGCCAGCTCTGCTGGAACTCTCAGGGAAGGGTTAAGGAAGGATTAAGAATACTATATAAACTGCAGTAGGGGAAAGAATTGCAAAAGTCTAGGGTAGAACTCTCCCCCTTAGTGAAAAAGGACCAGTAAAGGAAAGGGTGGGGAGCCTACAGTTCAGATGACTTTTTATGGAGAATATATAGTTTATGCAAAACTACCGTGTGTGTGTGTGTGTGTGTGTGTGTGTGTGTGTGTGTGTGTGTGTGTGAATATGTGTAAGCATGTGTAAGAGAGTGTGTGTGTGAGCATTTATATCTGTGTATACAAAATTTGTACATTCCTGATTGACACAGAGACTCTAGTAATGAAGGACAGTAAATGACGAAGCTAGAGAGACCAAAGTCCCTCGTGATGAGCCTTATAAGACACTTTCTACCTTTGCCTGGAAGAAAAATGACATCACTTCCACTTACAGTGTGCGTCCCGCTCTCAGGATCAGCTGCGTGCCTAGCTCCCCACACTGAGCACCTCCCCAGGCTCTATAGTAGTTATTTACATTCACCTTTAGAATGCCTGCATCCTGTCTCCAAGTAGGCTTAAGTGCCTTGACAACAAGAACCAAATATTTCTACTATAGCTACAACGGCTAACATTTCTTGACACATCCTGTTATTTTTGGAAACATTTATTAGCCATGCTGGGTACCCTTCTGTATATCAAATAAAATAAACATGGTCCCTGTGTGTCTCCTAGGGCAAGTGAGAGCAGCTCAGTATAGATGCCCAGTACATAATCCCTGCTCCCCTTGTGTCAATTAAGAGAGTAGCAAGAGCTTTAGTTACACTATTGGGTGTCTTTCTTTATAAATATTTTTATAGGGCTCATTGGGTAAAGCATTTGTTGTGTAAGAATGAGAACTTGAGTTTGGATCCACATAAAAGCCAAAGACAGTGGTGTGCATGGATGCAGAGAATGGCAAGTCTCAGTTCACTGGCCAGCCAGGCTAGCTGAGACTCCAAGCTCTGGGTTCGGTGAGAGACCACGTCTCTGGAACACAGGTGGAGAAACAAAGAGGATGCACCAATGCTGGCCTCTGCCTTCCCCAGGGTCCTGCACACACACATGCATACAAATATACAGCGTGGGTGTGAGCTTTTGAAAGAAGTTACTCAAGCTATTTTCATATCTGTAAATGCTTCTATATCAATTGTATAAATTTCCTAACTTTCAGTAGGACATTAAGGCTGTCACAAATAGACCAAAATCAAATGAAACTTCTATAAAAGGCTGCTCAGGGTGCTCCATTGTCCTCCCGTTGTGAGAATAATGGCATTCGGTTAGTGTCCAGATAAGAAAACTCAGTCTCAGATATTTTAAGCACATCTGTAATCCTAGCACCTGGGGGCTAAAGCAAGAAGAGCGAAAGTTCAAGACCATCCTGGGTTCTGTAGCAAGACCCCGACTCAATAAACAAAAAGACAGTTGTATCCCATAGAACATCAAGCTCCATTAGTATTTTAAATTCTTTTGCTTGGAATTATATAGTACAGGGAAAAACAGTTGGACGGTTGGTTTATTGTGAGAGATTTTAATGAACTACATGTAAAATTCCATCACAGAGTGAAAATTTCAATCCAACTACTTCAAAATGGTTTTATTGATTGTCTGCCTTGCTGTCTGTCTGTCTATCTGTCTGAGACATAGTCTTGTTATGTAGCCCAGCCTAGTCTTGAATTTTCTGTATCGTTAAGACTGGCCATGAATTTGTTATCCTCCTATCTCTGCTTCCAATTGCTAAGACTACTGGTTTTACCAGCTTCAAAATGGTTTTGTCAGTACTTCTCAGAGAGGGATCCCCCAGCAGGGATAGAAGTGTCCAAGGCATTCCTTAGAAATGCAGGTTCTTGCTCCACCCCCATCCTACTAGAGCAGAAGTTGGTGTCTAACAAGCCTTGCAAGTGGTACTTATGCACACTGACGTTGAAGAGTTCTCTAAGAACACAAAAGTCCTCAAAACTTTTCTATTTTGTGACTGTTAGGGCAGAAAGAGATTTGGTAGGTACATGGAACAACACTTTTGTTAGGGTGGGGTTGGGGGATAGACATGGAGACTAAGCCCAGAGATTATCAACAGCAACCAGAATCATAAGCAAAAATGTGTTATAGCATAAAAGTGAGGGTCCATTGCTTTGCATTTCTGAAATCAAACTTCATTTTTTAAACATGTATTGTGTGTGTGTGTGTGTGTGTGTATGTGTGTATGTATGTGTGTGCCCATGCCATGGTACATGTATAGAAGTCAACGGACAACTTGTGAGAGTCAGTTTTCCTTATTCATGGGTTCCAGGTATTGAACTCAGGCCATCACGTTTAGGCAACAAGCACCTTCACCCACAGAGCCATCTCACTAGCCCCAAACTCCACTTCTTAAATGTCCATGCAAAAAACATTCTTCCTATTTATTAATGGATCCTGATGAAGTTGTAGAACCAATCATATCTAAATCATAAGCCATAAATATTTGAAGACAGACAGATAGACAGCACACGAGAGCAGCAAAACCTTATTTTAGTGAGTCAATCAAAAACTCAGAAGCCAAAAGTATCAGGCATGACATCAAATCCAAACCTAAGCCAACTCCCATAGTTCCAAGCCTGAAACTAAGAATATCCCTCTAAGTTGTTTTTAAAACTTCTTTTTATTTTTAAATAAAATTTACATGGTGTTGTTTTTTTATGATTTATTTATTTATTTTAAATATGTGAGTAGACTGCTGCTGTCTTCAGACACAGTGGAAGGGGACATGAGATCCCATTATGGATGGTCATGAGCCACCATGTAGTTGCTGGAAATTGAACTCAAGACCTCTGGAAGAGTAGAGCAGTCAGTGCTATAACCGCTGAGTCATCTCTCCAGCCCCTTTAAAACTTCTTTAAAAGGGTAATTTAAAAAAATTTAAAGGATAATCTAGATTTTCCAAGGTCAACTGTCAGCTCAAGCTGATGTAGCTTCACAGTTGATAGTTTCTGGCATGAATGGGGTGTTGGGACACACACACACACACACACACACACACACACACACACACACACACACACCACCTACCATACAACCCACTTGGTTTTCTTTAAGGGACTGGTCACTGGGCATTTGACCATGCTCCAATGAATATATGGGCAACACAAATTGTATATTTTTTTCCTTTTTCTTCTCCTTATTTTTGGGGGAGGGTGCCAAGGTGGGCGTGGACCTGGGAAAACTGGGAAGTGAGTGTGATGGGGCACATTGTGTGCAATTCCCAGATAATCAATAAAAATACCATGTTGGGGAAAAAGAAAGGAAGCCACAAGCTGTGTGGTTTGTAGCAAGTTACCTCACTTCTCTGGGCCTATTATATTCTGCCCCAAGAGAACTCTTGAATTGTGTGTGTGGTGTTGCATGTAAACTCCATGCCATGTAAATACTTTATAAACATTGGTCATAGCCCTTTCCATTATCAATATTTATGATCATATTAACAAGATGAGGTATAGGAAGGTAAGTCAATAGTATCAGAACTTGAGAGGCAGAAGCAACTCAGCAAGTTCAAAACCAGCATGGTCTATCCTGAGAATTGTGAGCCAGCCAGGGCTGTGTAGCAAGTCTTCTAATGTACAAATTAAAATAGTATCACCAATCCTACAGTAGAGATTGCTTTCATGCTAGCCTTCATTTATAAGATACCAGAATGAGCAATTTTTCTATGTATATCTGCATAAAATGTATATGAAGTATCCTCTGAGGCAAAAAGGGTTTTGGATCCCTAGAGCCTGTAATTACAGCTGGTCTTAAGCCACTCTGTAGGTGATAAAAATTGAACCTGGATTTTTTGGAAGAACAGAAAATGCTTTAACCTCTGAGCCATCTCACCAGCCCCAGAAATATATTATTCTTGAAAATGGTCTGTCTGTACTATTCTAACCACACTACCTTCTACTGATACCCAAGTAGACTTATTGAAGAAGATAAAAGGCATCATCAAAAACTATGTTTTTTTCTATAGCAAATTGCCCTGTGCAAGAGTTCCAATTCTAAATTGAGCCTCATCAACAGCCACCAAATGCTTTGAGCTGCCAGCTACAGAGGTGTTTCATTGGCAGGCACATATTCTTGTAATTATCACCCAAACAAAACCTTCAGAATATTTTATAACAAGATTTTTGTGGTTAGAAGGGTCCAGAGTTCATAGTTCCTCACCTACTGTGCCCATGAAAAGGGCCCTAAGGATATCTTCCAAGAGCAAAACAATTTCAACCATGCAGATAGGGAAGCAACAGAACCCTCAACAATTCGTTCTCAGTGGGAAAGCTCCTTACCCGGCTGTGGAACTTGGCAGTTCGGTAAGACTTGGGTGACAAGTTGTATACTGTGTAGTGGTCAAGATGTCTGGAATCCAAAAAGCTACGGATGTCATCAACCTGATTCCTGAATCCTATGTCAACACTGTCCACAGGAAAGGACATCACTAGGAGAGGTCACATGGAAAGAAAAGCAGGTTACACGGATCTGCTACAGGATGAACAGCACCTCAGAGAAGCCAACAAATATGAGAATCTTACCGATAATCCTGGAGGTGACATAAGTAAAGTCTAGGTCTCCCTTTGTGTAGCTAAAAGTGAGGAAGGAGAAGGCACTCATTAGAGCAATCCAGATATGTCAAGGTTTTTCTGTCTATCACTTAAACATCATGAACTAGAACACTTGTGGCATAGTTTGATCTCCTCAATCTCTTTCCTCTAATCCCTGAGAGAAGGCAGGCTACATCCTCTGACTTCACCACCCACCCATGCATGCTGTCGCCCTACACAGGCCCCTTTACGAGCAATGGCAATCTCAGAATAAAACTACCATGTCTTTCCTAACACTGACAGTTCCAGACTGTCTGTCTGCTTGGAACTCTCTTTCCTAATTGAGAACTGATATGAAGAAAGAATGAAGTAGCTGAGAAAAAGCAAAGGACTGCTATGTCCCTTCCTACCAAGGTCCTGGTTAAACAACAGAGGAAACAGGAAAGTTTGCCTTTGAAATGATTAAAATACAAGGTTGGGGATTTAGCTCAGTGGTAGAGTGCTTAGGCAAGCACAAGGCCCTAGGTTCGGTCCTCAGCTCCGAAAAAAAAAAAAAAGAGAGAGAGAGAGAGACAAAATAACAAAATGTTAATAAACATATTGGATTTGACATTTAGCTCCTGATTCAAAGCTGCATATTATAACAGAAAATAAGTGAATAATTTTATAATTTACTAAGAATAAAAACTACTACATTATTTATGTAAGAATTTTCATGTAGGAGAAGAGAAATTAACTTCCCCCACTAAATAAATGTTGAAGGATTAGCATGATACAAAAGTTCTGTTTCCATTTCAACCCTCAGACTGCCTGTGTACTTACTATCTGATCTAATTCTCTAGCCACTCAGGGACAGGAATTCTATTAGATAATTTGACACCTTGCCTTACACCATATAGTTTATAAGCACACACATTGCATTGTGATCCACAATGTTTATAAAGCCAACGTCAGTGATAATCCTATGCTAACATACCAATGAGCTGAGACCTACCATGCTGTCCTTGTAGCTTCAAAAGAATAACATTATGATTTATGTTGATCAGAGTCTAACATTATGTCACAAAGTTGACACTGTGTCAGTCCAGTGAGAGGTTGGCAAGAACTAGATCTCTTGGACGCCTGGGTTCCACCAGCCTCACCAGGAAGAATATACACACCTGCTAACAGACTGGATGACTCTGGAGGATGTATCTTTGAGGGTGTCTTTCAAGTTGTCCTTCAGGTTACTGAATAGCCTCCCTGCACCACCTTTCACCATATCAAAAAGGCCTCCCCCATAGCTGGGCTCCATGTCTGGAGATGAGGCACCTGCAAGGGAAAAGCAAAAAGTTACTTCAGTACCGAATACCAATCCCCCTTAATCCTGCAACATGCATGTCATGTCTAAAAGGCTGGGACTGTCCCAGCAATTGTGGACTGCTCTCAGAATATATTGACTGAGTTAGCAGTGCTGCCCATACCCAGAGAGTACAAGGTAAGTTGTTGAACATTCGGTCTTAGGAACAGGGGTCTCCAGAGTTATGTTGTCCAATGCCAAGGCCGCTATCCACAACAACATATCCCTTCTATTGTGGCTGAGAACTGCATAGTGGTCACTGCTGTGACTTTCAGTATCTCTTCCTTTGTGACTACATGAAACCGTACCCCTGTGGCTAGCTCTAGTCAGCACTATTGATATGTGGGTAAAGTACTTCTTTGTTGAGGTACCGCCTGCTTCGCAGGGTGCTTAGTAGAATCCCAGCCATCACAGAGCCTGGTACTATCTAGAGATCCAGACTTGGACTTGGAACATAGCCTCTGCAAATGCAAGCAAGAGGATTCTATTTTTGTCGGTTTTTTTCCTGAACTCTGATCAAATGAGGTGATTTTCTTTGTGCTTACTGGCCAGAATAATGTTTGTGTTTTAAATTTCAACTACGTACTATACTCTTATAAATGCCTATAAATATGCCACTCTTTCATACTGATCACAAAAGCTACATGTGCCTGATGCATCATTAGGAGTCTACTGCAAAGTGCCACTGTATTGGAAATCGCCAAGAGCAGTGAAGGCTGGTGAATAAATGAATGGACATGTGAGCAAATGTTAACAGTGCTCTCTATTTCCCGGACTTTCCTATCTGCAGGAGCACTGCTTAGACCATTCAATTCCCCACAACTGGAAATTGTTTATTATTCTTACTGAGAAACAGTGAGACATTGTCTCATTCTGAAGCCAAGGCTGACCTGGAATTCATAGTGATCCTCCTGCCTCAGCTCCCAACATACTAGGACTACTTGTATAAGCCACTATGCCCAGCCTATTATTCTAATTCCTACACTAGGAGAAATGGAGTCTCAAAGAAGAAGGCAGCTTATCGACAGTTTCAGCTAACTAGAATAGCAGCCATTCATACCCAGGTGTGCACTTCTAAAGTCTGAGAACCAGCCCCATGCCACCACCTCCAGCCCCACACCAGTCCAGGATTCTGACAACTGTGATCAAAACAGTCTTTCCTTGCTATTTTTTCATGACTCTCTTCCAAGCCTCAAAATAGCCATCTTAGAGAATTAGGCTGTTCCTGATTCCCAAGGGTCGTCCCAGCTGGGTTGATGGGCTGTTTCATTCTCTCTTGGAAGGTCCAGGAAGGGTCATGAGACCCCCACCTGCATACCCAGCTGCCCACACCTGGTGTATGCACCTCTGCCTTGGGAGAGCATAAGCAGGGAAGACTTGGATGGGGGTGAAATCCATCTACACAATTAGAGGGAAGCCCCCACCCCTGTAAGTAAAGATAAAAAGGGGCTGGAGAGATGGCTCAATGGTTAAGAGCACCGACTGCTCTTCCAGAGGTCCTGAGTTCAAATCCCAGCAACCACATGGTGGCTCACAACCATCTGTAATGGGATCAGATGCCCTCTTCTGGTGTGTCTGAAGTATGTCTACAGTATACTTATATACAATAAATAAATAAATCTAAAAAAAAATGATAAGGCTTTTTTGGAGAACAGTCACAGCCCTATAAGTAAGTCCTCACATACACAGGCACTGTAACAACCAACTCATTGGTTCCCTAGAGTGAATTTTGAAGGAATCGTGCTTCAGTGTGTCATCGGGGCCTTAGGAGAAGGACAGGAGGACATTGCTTATGTCCTCTAGAAAGGAACTTCATCACCTCTGCCTCATTCATCTCCAGCCCCTGTAATCACCTCCTGATCTCCTCATCCTCCTAGTGTATCTACTTCATCTGGCACTCAGTGCTGAAGCTCCCATGACCAGAACGCCCAAACCTGCAAATGTCAAACCAACTGAACGAATGCATTCTGTAAACAGCCTGAACTCTCGTGACCCGCCTGCTCCACAGCTTGAGTGAAATGCTGGTGTCTGGTCTATGCACCGAAGACAAATGCTACAGCGTCAAGACAGCTCTCTCCTGTTGTGCCTCCTATTGCATTCCATACTTGTCTGTTGCTATGATTCAAAACAAGGCCAACTCATCGACAGAAGGGTTTCTCTGGGCTTCTGGTTCCAGAGGGGATAAGAGTCTATCATGATGGGGCATCCGGCCAGTGAGCAGCAGGTCTGTTGGCTGGAACGGCAGTGAGGCAGTGAGGCAGTGAGCCCACACCTCAAACTGAAAGTACGAAGTAGAGTAGGCTAACTCAAAGTGGTGTGAATTGTCTGAGCCCTCAAAGCCTGTCCACAGTGACACACTCCCTCCAGCAAGGCCACACCTCCCAACCTTCCACCAACAGCCACCAAATGGGGATCATGTCTGAGATTTGTGGAAACATCTCACGCAAACTACCACACTTATGAGAGAAGGCAGATTATCTCCCTTTAAGAACATGCATGCATAAAAAAAACAGTGTCCTGTTTTCACTTTAAATATACTGAGGACAGAGAAGCATAAAGTGCTCTCATCGGTTATACCCCAAAGTGCTCTGTCTGCATACTGTCCCTACCACTTTCAGGCAGGACATCTGGTTGATTATCTAGACATCTCGCTGACTCTTTGTTTCACAATAGCCCAGAACACTGAGGCAGAGGCCTATTAAATGATATAAATGTCTCTGATCACCGAAAACTCACTCCTGGCATCTCAGATCTCACTCTGTTCGTTAGAGGCCTGGAATGCTGTAGAAGCCAGAAAGACTTTCCAGAATTCATATATAACATCCATACATCCAAGCCACATCACATAAGCCACGACACAGAAGGCAAGAGGCACACCACGTGATTTCTTTCTCCACGATGGCTCATTCGGGTGGCCATGCCAGCTTTTCTTAGTGAGTGACATTGGGTGTCAAGAGTACAGATTCTGCAAAGGGTATTTTTGTCTCCGCTGGATGAAAGAGAGGGAAAAGAGCTTTCAAAAACTGGGAGCGTGGAGCTAAATGACATGGTTGGAGAGTGGCAGTGCAGAAGAAAACAATGGCCTCGGTACAGCAAGACTGAGCTCTGGCAATCCCAGTCTCTTGTCTGTCTTTATATAGTCTAAGAAACCCCAGTGACTTCTCTATGTTTTAGTTGTCTGGGTAAGAAAAGTCAAAAGGCGCATCAGTTCATACCATATGACAATTTTCTGAAGGCTGACTTTCAATGTCTAGAAGTAAAATGTTACTGGAATTCGGGGCTAGAGGTATATATAGTTCAATGGTGGATCGCTTGCATGGAATGCCCAGAAAACAAAAGCAGAATGAGACTCATGTGTTTATGTCTGGTCAGTGGCTGCTGCCATACTGCTATGGTGGAGCCAAACAGCCTTGACACACCTGACAGCCCACGGAGCCTAAAATATTTACCAGCAGGCTTTTCAAGGAAAATTTATTAACCTCTGCACTAGATTATCCACCTTAAATGCTACCTATGGAAATCACACTAGCCAGGGTCCTCCCGGCATCCAAGGTTGGAAGAGAGTACCAAGGTCAGAAGTGAAAGTGTATGAGAGTACCATATAAGGAGAAAAGTCTGGGCCTTTGCCTCAGCTCCAGGCTGATTCTTATCTATGACGTTCTGTCTTTTTAAAACCTAAGCCCACAAAAGGCATATGTCAGAGCCGTACCCTGCCTCCCCACTAACCAACCCCGTGTAACTCCCAAGAATGTCTGAGATGAGTTTCCCTGGGGATTATCAGTACTTAGGAGAGCAGCATCACAGTGTCATATCCTGGCACAGATTGTCTGACTAGTTCTTAGAACACTGTTGAGTCCTGGGAGAGGATGCCTCCCCTGAACCGCTCACCTTCTGTTCAGTGTCAGCGCTAACCTGGTTTTCAAGGAAGACTGGAGGTAACTGCATAGTCATTTGTAAAACACCCTTCAGAGGCCAGCACAGTGTCCAGGTGGTCCCTGCTGCCTCCCTGTGTGAGAGGTAGAAAAGGCAGAGGCCGCCCTTCATGGGCATCGTAGCCATCTGTGATAACTGAGTCAGGACACTGAGAAGCACTGAGGAATGAGATGAAAAACGTAGACAAGGGCCTCTATCCCATAGAGCGCTATCATCCCACACACACTCCCACAGCTCACGAAGTGCACCTGTCAAGGGTCCTCTGGACTGTGTGCCGTCTCGCTTGGTAAGTCCTAAGAAGTCATACTCTCCCATGAAGTATTAATGAAAAGACTCAGCGGGAAAAAATAAAACATACTGACCATGGTATTGCTTTGAGTGACCAGAAACTACAAACGGTGTATTTTAAATTATTTTTAGTTGTATGTATAAAGACGTGCTTTAGTTACGCTTCTGTTGCTGTGAAAAGACACTAAAGCCAAGGCAACTTATAAAAGAAAGCACTTAGTTTGGGGTTCAGGGTTCCAGAGGGCAATAGAGTCAGCCTATGACATCATGGTAGGGAAACATAGTGGCAGGTAGGTGTGGAACTGGTACAATAGGTAAGAACCCGCATACTGAGACGACAACCATGACAAAGAGAGAAAAGCAGGGGAGAGTGAGCATCTAACTGGGAATGGTGTGGGCTTTTGAAACCTCACTCCAACCCCCCACACCCCAGTGACACTCCTCCTGGCCACACAACCCCATCTTTTCCAAACTGTCCCACCAACTGCAGACCAGGCATTCAAATGTATGATCCTATGGGGGCCATTATCACTCAACCCACCACAGGGAATCATGTGCATACCCGCTGGCTCATGGAGGCCAGCAGAGGGATTAAAGCCTTTGGAACTGGAGCTCCATAACGTGAGCCACCCTGTGGGTGCTGGGAACTGAACCCAGGTCCTCTGGGAGAGCAACCAATGCTCTTAATTGCCAATCCACTTCTCCAGCCCCAAATGATATATTTTTATGGTAAAGAAATTGATTGAGTATTCCTAATAATGCTATGCAGTAACTATAATTAGCCCATATGTGTGTGTATATATAAGCTAATTATAATTATATACATATAATTATATGCATATGTGTATATACATAAATATACACACATATAATTAACCATTAAATTACCTCATAGAAGAGTACAGATAGTTATAACTGATCATAAAAGGAAAGCCAAAATATAAACGTTGTGTGCAATACTGGTAAGAGATAAACCCTGACGTGTAGAGAAAGAACTCACAAGTGTTTACATACTTCAGTGGTTGTGAGACAGGATGTGGTCTGATCCAGGTAGTCGCTGGGCTAAGGATGACCCAAAACTCCTTGCTGAAGACTCCATGTCCCCAGTGCTGAGATTACAGGTGCCACAGCCACCTCATAGATTATAATTAATATAAAAGAATAGCAACACTGGCTAGACTTATGAGATGCCTCTGGTGACCGGTCCCTGACCGAAATGCCTGGTTCACAGTGACGTTAGCCTTCACATTACACCAGAGACCACTCCACTGTTCTTCCCATTCACGCAGGAAGACAGCTTCACAGGCCCACCAGGACCCTACCCAAGCTCCCACGGCCATTGTGCTAGGGTTTGCAGCCCGCCACACTGTTCCAGAACCCAGGCTTTCGCCCGCTACATTTTCAAATGGCATCGAATTATAAAGTGATTTTTTTGTTGTTGTTGTTTCTTTAAATGACTGAATTTTCTAGATTTTCTATGCCTCACAACTTCACAGTTAAAAACACATATAAAATAAGAACGTAACCAAGTGTTGTACTAGTATAGCTCAGTTCATGCTTACTAAACAGCTGTAGGGCCCTTCTGCACATGGCAGCTCTAATAGGAAAGTTTTTCTCAATGGCTTCTGAGAGCAACCATGCTTGCCCCAGCCTTCTAGCAGCACCTGTGGCTCTCTGACTGCAAGAGGCTGAGTGTCCTTCTGCTGAGATTCCCTCTAACGCCTGGGTCCAGGAGCTTACTGATAGAGAAGTGATGGCAGTGAACGCTTAGCAACAATCACAGGGCAGAGCCATCAGCCCTCATCAGCGAGGCCTCCAGACCTCCACAAAGACACCTCTCAAGAGTCTTCCATCTGTCTTCTTTCCAGAAAGGCCTATTCCTGGCTCTAGTAACTGTTAACTGTTCAGGGCCAGCTGGCTTGTTAGGTAACACTGATAAAACCAATGTCACTAATAGAATCTGGTCATGTTCACATTCTTTTTCACAGGGTCGTGCGTGCGTGTGTGTGTGTGTGTGTGTGTGTGTGTGTGTGTGTGTGTGTGTGTATGTGTGTGCATCTACAAAGTTGGTAGGTGTAGGAATAAAATCCTAGACCACAAAGCTCCCTGGCACACATCCCCAGCTCCTGTCCTAAGCCATGCCTTTGCTACTAAGCTTGGCCCAAGGCTAAGAATCCAGTGTCATTGCCACAAAAGCCTTATCCCAAGGTAACAGACATTTCAGCTTTGATTTTCCAGCAATTAAACAAATAGATCACATAGGCATAATAATAAGATCCTAATTAAACAGCCTACTGCCTTGGCTTCCAGAATCATTGTTCCCCATTCAGCCGACTCCAGGAAGCCTTCAAGGGGAGAATATGAACTCTGGGGAAAGCTGTCTTAGACTTGAGGGTGGGTCTTCCTATTTAAGGCCTTTATAAGCTGGAGCCGATCATTGTATTCCCCCAGGACTCCTAATTCCCTTTGAATGGAACCAACTAAAAACAAAAACTTTCCTGTGTGACTCATGGTATCAATAGGATCAAAGGAGACCACATATACTGATGATTTCAAAAAATAAATCCTTTTTTAAAATGATCAGGAATTTTAGTTTACATCCTTAGAAATTCAGCTCTCATAGTAAATGACACCAGGGATTGCCTACAACAGCAAGCCAGAGAGCACAAGTATCCAAGCACATGAACTAAGTTTAACGCATAGGAAAATAAATAAGTAAAATTAAGCAAAAGTATTCGATGCTTCCTATGCCAGAAAAGGAGGTAGGGACTAAACAAAGCTGGCAGTATTAAAATGCAGGCTGCGTATTAGTCAGCGTGGGTTCAGATCTCACTTTGCAACTAGAAGGGCATGCAGCCTACAGCTGCTGTAGAACAGTCTCCTGACCCACAGGAAAGAGGCGACCACGTGCAGCTGTGGGAGGACTGTGGGAGCTAACGTCTGCTCTCAGTTTTCGCCTGGCCATATTGTGAACACCCAGTAAATGACAGTTAGCAGAGACTGTGGAGAAAGCCGTGACCAATGCAGCCGGCACCACAAAGGGCCACATTGTTCTGATTCGTGGTTGGAACAGCCAGTCTGGAAAGTGACACAGCAAGGAGGGCCCTCTTTCCAGAGCTTCTAGATGCCGTGCATGCAAAGTTTTCACAGTGGAAATTCAGAATCAAAACCGTTTAACAGAAGCAGAACTTTCTATATCTCTGAGGTTCTATTTCCCATCTTGTGGAGTCTGGTATGGGGCACCTATTATAAGCTACTGGTAGAACACTAGCATTCAGATTTGATACTGGGGCATGGATTTGATATCACTTTTTAAAAAATATTATTATGTTAGTTATGTGAACATAAAATATGAGAATAAATTACATGATTCCCTAAGTCCCCTCCAGTTCTAAAACCCTTTGATGGCAACATCTTTATAACAGATTATAATACAAAGACTTCCTATAAAGGGTTCTAATCTAGACATTCTAAGTAGTTTCTATAAACTATAAAATTAGACCTGCATACTTTGCAAATGGGCATGTAAGCATCTGTCGTAGTCAGCCTCAGTTATCAACGTGACACACCTGGGAAGAGGTAACCTCGGTTGAGGAATTGCTTTCATTGGATTGACTTTTGGACAATTCTGTGGCATTGTTCTGATTGCTAATTGATGTACTCCTGCGGTGAGTGGGAACATTCACACGTCTGTGAGCTTGGTCCACTGATTGTGAACCAGGAGTGAGCAAGCAAGCAGGCAGCATCTTCCATGGGCTCTGTTTCAGCTCCTGCCTCCAGGTTGCTTCCTTGAACTCCTACCCTGGCTTCCCACAATGAAGGACTGTAATCTGAAAGCTGAAATAAACCCTTTCCTTCCCACATTACTTTGGGCTTATCACAGCAACAGAAAGAAAGCAGCGTCCCTCTAGGAAAAGCTGGGCTCTGCTTAGGTTTAGTAATGATATTGACAAAATGAAAGGCACAGAGGGTCGGCCGCCGCCATGGCTTCAGTTATTACCTACCTTCTCCCTCTACCTCTACCTCCCCAGTTATTATCCTGCCTCCTTTCTGAGAGATTTTGTCTCTCGTGTCCTCCATGCCATTCCCCACATCACTTTGTGATCCCACCTCAGGACTCAGAGCAGCCTGGTTTGCATAAAAATGCCTCAACTCCCCTACCTCCAGGACTACAGTAACAGAGAGCCAGGTTCTTGCTTTTTCACATCTCCCTAGGGGCATTGAGGACCCGGCACACAGTAAGAGCTCAGTAAACATATGGGACACTAATATTTGATGAGAAGACCATAAAATAGATAAGGAGAGTTCATTAAGAAACCAATACTAACCATTCTTTGGCAAAAAAAATCTACAATATTAAAATTAAAAAAAAAAAGTCATGGTCATGGTGGTTTGTCCCTTTAATCCCAGCACAGAGGAGGCAGAGGCAGAAGGATCTCTGAATTTGGGCTAGCCTGGTCTACATAGTGAGTTCCAGGACATCTAGGGCTATGGGGGAGGGAGAAAATAAGAGTAGTAGTAGTAGAAATATAGTGTGGACAAAAACCTCATTGAGCCCCAAATTTGAAACCAGGCTACAATGGGCAATCCCAACTCTGTGCAATGACACCTCGTATGAAACAATATTTAGGTGGTGTCTGTTTGAGTATAGTCAGTAGGCAATAAAAAGCTCAAAGAAATAGACTGTAAGATGCTCCCAATGTTGGAATTAGTGAACATATACTTTAAAGCTCATAAACATCTCTTAAGCAATTAAGAGGGGAAAGTCTTGAAAAAGAAATAGAGAGGTAGAGGGAGAAGGGGAGATTCGAGAATTGAAATTAAAAATAGGAAATGAAAACTTTTGTTAAATACACTTGAGGACAGAGTAGAGAGCTGGTCGTAGTGGTGGTGGTAGTGGGGATCGGCGCCTGTAATCTCTTAGGTGAGCACTTTCTAGTGCCGCAATGCTCTAATGCAGTTCCTCATGTTGTAGGGGGTCACAACCCACAACTTAAGAACCACCTACTTAGAAGGACAGGATAGGAGGATCATTGGTTCAAGGCTCACGTGGGCTAGACGGCAAG
The DNA here is from genome assembly GCF_011064425.1 of Rattus rattus. NCBI lineage: Eukaryota > Metazoa > Chordata > Mammalia > Rodentia > Muridae > Rattus > Rattus rattus. The sequence continues at coordinate 52,974,884 of NC_046154.1, forward strand.
GTCCTGTCTTGAAAACTACAAGAACAAATTAGTAAACTTTAGGACATCAATTTACACCACCAAGCAGAGTGAGTGAGTGTTCCTTAGGTTCCAGAGGGCTTGGAGGTCAAGCTAAAGAGTGTGAACTTTTGACCAAACTCTTTGTGTAATTGCTTGTAGAGTTTGGTCCTTGCCCTGACACACCAATGACAAAATACAAGGATCATCAGATTCCCAAAGAGCTGTTCCTACAGTAGGTTTTTTTCTGACAAGGAGATTGTCCCATGGGCAGCACAGCCTTTGGTGATATAGTTCTCTACCTGTGGGTCATGACCCCTTTGGGGGTCAAAGGACCTTTTCACAGGGTTCACCTAAGATCATCAGAAAGTACAGACATTTACATTAACATTCATAACAGTAGCAAAATTACAAATAAGCAGCAACAAAATAACGGTATGGTTGGAGGTCACCACAACATGAGGAATTGAGTCAAAGGGCCGTAGCATCAGGAAGCATGAGAACCATTGCTTTAGTGTTTATTTCAAAAGCCAGAATCCCACCTGAAAAAAATTTCAAGGCAGTTTTTCATCATCTAACTCTCTCCAATAAATGTGGACATAGGACCCAGTAATAGTCTGTGGTAGCTCATAAATGCATAAAACTGCTCAGTTAGGTCCGGCGAGTTGCAGGAGAACACAGCTAAGTGCTGACTAAACAGGGAGGATGAGAGATCAGATGATGAATCTACAGACAGAAAAAATCCCACAGCAAGCACTTGGAAGAAAATCTGCTATTTAATTACAAATAGAACTGGCTGCATAGCAGGTAAAGGCAATGTCACTAAGCCTGACGACCAGAGTTCCATCCTGAGGACCCACACGATAGAAGGGGAGAACTATGACCTCCACATGCACTCCAGGACATCAATTTACACCACACACATAAATAAATGTAACTAGAAAACCTAAAGGTGGCTGGCTAGTGCTTCATTTCCTGGGTCTCAATGACAAAGAAAACTACCATTAGCTGTTGGCCCAACTTCTAGCACGGCTGTGATTTATGAAACGCTCTAATGAATGTAGCCTCACCTCCTCTGTGTGGACATACCAATCACTGAGCAAATCCAGTCAGTGGGCAGGCTGGTGCGCTTCTGTGCTTAGCTAGACTGAGTAGACAGCCAGGTTTCAACATTCCTCACAGCAGCCGAGGGTACACACCTTCACCCACTGGATCACAGACACGTGGTTCCTACCTTCTTCTCTAGGCCCTTCCCATTAAAAAAAATGACACTCTCTGCTTGCTACTTTTCCCAGAGTCCCAGCTCCAATGGCAGCTCCCTGATAACTAGGAAAAGAGAAAAGGCATTTGCTATAGGCATAGTATGAATGAGAGGGTCTAGGCAGGCTGGGCTTGGGAGAAAGCACCTGCTGTTAGCCAAGCACTTGGGATGCAGGGAACATGGAGGCATTGAGAGTGAGAGCCTGTGTTGAGTGAGACAGAGCGGGGGAGGGAGGAGAGGGAGAGATGCTTTGTAAGCAAACAGGCCTGGATAAATGACACTCGCCTTCCTTATTCCCTATATGATGGACCAATTATAATCTGCTTAGGTCTCAGTTTTTCCAACTGCAAATTGGAAACATATGGCATCCTCCAGTCATGACCTGGATCTAATGAAAAGATAAATATGAACCTATCCATCACCTAAAAGTCATCACACACAATTCCTGCTTACCTACCTAATCCTGTGTGGGAAAAGGGTGTGAGTGGGGGAGGGGTAGCAGACAAAAAAGGAAAACCAAAAACACCACAAGGAAAGGAAAGAAATGAAAACATTGAGCCCATCACATCCTTCATCCTTTTGGGGATGGGGGAGGGGAGGGTCCCTTGGCTTTGTGTGACTATTGCAAAGAGGAAGCCTAAGATGTCTTCCCCATGGAGCACTTCACAGGGTAAATCTGTCATACATAAAAGGCACACTGTCTGCGACATTTACAGCCCAGCCAAGGGTACCTTGAGGTGCACCTGAGTGTGGCAGTGGTGGCTGGGCCAGACAATACTCAGAGAGTTCACCACCTAGGATACAGGAGGCTATCATGGCTATCAAGGCTTTTATGTAGTGTGGATTTGAGGAGTAGAGAGGCCACACCCTCAGGAAATGGTCCTGAAGAAGGAATCCTCCTGTGTGCCTCATCCTGCCAGCCCCCTTACCAATCAAAGGAATCTCTCTCCCTGCTCCTACCGCCAGCAAGCTGAGCTGGCTGTCTTCCTTGTTTAATTATGCTCGAATAACCCCGACAAGGCTGGCTGAGCCTAGCTGTAAATCATGACAGTGGAAATCCTAAAATAAAAGCAAGATTAACGACCTGACCTCAATCTTGACATGAAGGTCCATTAATTGGAAATCATGGCCTTAATTGAATTCTAGGCATAGCATCGCCATCTGGATTAAATTTTCTGAAGCCGATTTTCTCACCTCTATCAAGATAACTGACGTGTGCCAAAGACAACTTAGCCCAATACTGAGTTCTGCAGAGAAAGACAGGTAATTGATTACTTCCCTGGCAGGCTAGTTACCCAACCATCACATCAGTCTGAAGTCACACTTTGAAGAGGCCATTCTGTTTTTCTTCATGCTCAACTATGTGATGTGCAACCTTTCTGAACCTCTGCTTTGAGAACAGGTATTAAAAGAACGAAAACACACAACACACACACACACACACACACACACACACACACACAGTGCTCAATAAGTTATCCCCCATATTAACTTTTTCTTTAAATCATCAGCTACCATTACCAAAATCAGGGATGGGGGCAAGAGCCGTGTGACCTTTTCGGTACATGCTGCAACCTGACTGAGTACAGAAATGATGCCACAAATGGAATAGAAAAATCTTCCACACCCAACACCTCCTTGAGCTCCAGGCTGTATCTGTCTCTGCTTGACCTCTGACTTGATTCCAGTATCTCTTCTGTTTCCCGCAGTCTACCAGTGAGCTTGGGACAGAGACACGGATACCAACACAGAGGGCTGGGTAAACGGAGGAAGGCTGGAGCCTAGGGAAGATGAGTCACATATATAACATGCTGTCTACAGCACATACTGCAGCCCAGAAATCACAGTGGTTCCTCACAGAATCAGGCAGATTGAGCATGTACTCGAGGCACGAGAGGTGAGACTAGGAAACTCAGTGGTTCTGAGCCCTAAGAGGCTGTAAGAACAAACTGACCTTCAGAGGAGACAGGAAACCACTGCAAAAAGTATGAGGTGACTGGGCTGAAGGCTTCAAGGCAAGCGTGAGAATAAGCAAGAAGGGCGGAATGAAGCCCTAATGCGTATAAAGCTTCCAACATTACACTTCCCAGTCTGAGCAGTTGGAAGGATTTCACATTGACCTGAACAGAGCCTGTCAAGAAACCAAAAGCTCTAACTCACCTTCCCTCCTTCCTTCTTTCTTTTCCTTCTTTCTTTCTGTCTTCCTTTGTTTCTTTCTTTTCTCCTGTGAGTATATATTTTTCTGTGGCCTATGTGCCACTGTGTGCACTTGCATGAGAAGACCATAGAGGACAATCATGCTCTTCTGTTGTTCATCTTTCTCATTACATCCATTCATTCGCTTACCTATTTATTTACTTATGTGAGGTGGGAATGTATGTGTTACAGTGCACATGAAGAGGTCAGAGGACAACTTATAAAGTCAGTTCTCTCTTTCCACCATGTAGGACCTGAAGATCAAACAAGTCTTCAGACTTAGAGACAAACACCATTATCTGCTGAGCCTTCTCATCTGCCGTGCCTTGGTCTTTTGAAACAGGATCCCTTATTGAACTTGAAGCATGTTGATTGGCTAGCCCGGCTGGCCCGTGAGCTCTAGGGATCCCCTGTCTCCACATCTTGCAGAATTCACGGTTACAGACATGTGACACTGAGCCTGGTTTTTACATAGGGGCTGGAGATGTGAACTCGGTTTCTTCTGTCTGCATAGTAGACACTTTATCAACTGAGCTATCTTCCTAGTCCCTCAATTCAATTCAAACCAGCTGCAAGCACACTGAAGTATAACTGTGTGTTAGCAACAGTGGCTATTGTCTATTAACCACACTCTCAGTGCATCCCAACCACAGGCCTACATCCATTATCCAAGACAGTTTTCAGGTTAAGCTTTAGCATTCCCTTTTAAAGAAGGAGGACCGGTTTGAGCTGCTATAACAAAATGCCATAAGCCAGGGTCCTACAAACAAAAGAATTATATTTCTCTCAGTTCTGGAGGCTGGAAAGTCTAAGATCAGGTGAGAGTATATTGAGAGACAGTGGGAGCCTTTCCCTGTGCCCTCACTCAGTGAACGAGTCCTTTAGAGTCTCTTTCTTGAAAAAAGATGTGTATTTATATATTATATAGTATAATATATACATATATATTATATATGGGGGGTATTATTTCACCTTCACCTATGTCTATGCATACAAGCATGCTGTTCCCTCAAAGGCCAGAAGAGGGAATCAGATCCCCTAAGGCTGGATTGACAGATGCCTAGAAGCCATTATATGGGTGCTGGAAATTGAACCCAGAACCTCTGGAAGAGAAGCCAGTGCTCTTAACCACTGAGCCATCTCTGGCCCTGAGAAGCCAATTCTACAACTCTGCTATCATGAGCCAATCACCTCCAAATGTCCATCACCACATCCTAACAGTTTCATCAGACAACTTTGGGTCAGGGAGCACAAATATTTAGTTCCTAGCAAGCAGGACCTAAAATGCAGGTCACACACCCTAACCTCTTCTCCATGATGTCTTATTCGAAAGCCTGATCTCTTCTCATGGCATTGCTGCTTCCCATGTATTTGTTAAAAGCCTAAAACGCAAAGGGAAATGAGCGAGCCCAGAAGGTCTGCCAGCAAGCAGAGAGGCAGACACAGCCTGGCATGAGAGATCTAAGAATATTTTCAAGGCCAGACACCTAGCATCGGGAGAGCTGATGAGCATCAACACAAATTAATGAAAACTACAGCTATGACTTTAATAGGCAGGAGAAGAAGGGACTCTAATCACGTACCCTCCTTCAGATTCACAAAGGGATGAGGGCAGGGTGGTTTTCCTAGATGAGTTCCTTTCGCTGCCTAGGCCTGCCTACCTCCTCACTCCCCAGCGCGCACACACACGCACGCACGCACGCACGCACGCACGCACGCACAGCACAGCACAGCACAGCACAGCACAGCACAGCACAGCACAGCACAGCACAGCACAGCACAGCACTGCACGGCACAGCACATTGCCTTTAGGGTCAGCATCTATTCAGACTTTTAGTCTCACGTTCACCAGATACAACCATGAAGGTTGTCAGTGTGTAAGCCGTACATAGGTGGGTAAGGGCAAGGACCCAGAGAGCAAGCTGCAGTGTACAACCCCCTCTCCGTACAGAACCATTCTGCACGCTCTGGAGACTTCTCCGTGTCAGATCTCTTTGAGGGAGAAAAGCACACTGACACTGACAAACCCAAGGTCAAAGCCATCTTAAAGGAAGGTGACTGTGACTGAAAAGATTCCTACGTCATTAGAGGAATCTGGTCTCCCTCTGTGTTACCTTTAGATCCCAGGTAACATGACCAGGATTCACAGGCTCTGAGATTTCAAAGGCCGGCACTGACAGCCACAATGGGGGTCTGAGTACAAAGTAGACAGCAGGCAAGGTTGAAAGCTGTGCCTTTCCATCATGCACAGTGTCCTCTGTGAAGAATGGCAAGCTAGGGTTGCCAAGCACTTTGTAAGGCTCAGTGTCCTTCAACAGGAGGAAGCCATATTTCTCCAGAACCTCTGTGCACACTGAAGGAAGGTGACACAGCCCTTATAATCAGGTGTCAGTCCCATTCAATGCCTGGACCAAGCCTATGTGTGAATATGACCACACACAGTCAAGCATGGTAGCCCTGGGAAGCTAACCCTCCCTGCACTCCTGCTCTGTGTCAGGTAGGACAGGAAGCTGTATGCATGGTATCTTCCTTTGCACAGCAAAGGTCATACCACTCCTCTATAGGTATGGAGACTAAGCTCAGGGGGCTATAGAGCCTGGCTGAGGCCTGCAAGCAAAAGAGCAAAGAGTTGCCAGTCAAGGATCAATCTGACTCCAGATGACCTGACTTTAAGGAAGTCAGGACACTGGGTCCAAATAGCCAAAGTAAACATAGCTAAACAGAGCGGGGGTGGGGGGGTGCTCTGTAATCTCAGCATTCAAGAGTCTGAGGCAGAAGGGGCTCCGTGGAGGCTGTACAGACAGTGCAAGAGCAACTGAACTACACAGTGAGATTTTGTTTCTAAATAAAGTGTATGTGGGGGTGTGTGTGGGGGGGTATATATGTATGGTGTGGTATATATGTATGGTGTGGTGTGTGTATGTGGGTGTATAGTGTGGTGTGTGTGTGTGTGTGTGTGTGTGTGTGTGTGTGTGTGGTGTGGGGTGTGGTATATATGTATGGTGTGGTATGTGTATGTGGGTGTATAGTGTGGTGTGTGTGTGTGGTATGGTGTGTGTGCGCGCGTGTGTGTTTTTCCTGAATTAGAACCTCTACAGATGAGGCTCGATGTCAGCTGCTGATGGCCAGGGAAGCACGGTCACACAGCCTCAGCTCTCATCCTACTTTAGCAAGAAGAGCCAGCCCTAAATGAAGGTCCAGTGGGAAGCAGAGAGACGGAGGACTTCCCATTTACTCAGCACTTTTTATCTGCAACGTTGATTAAACCACATTTAATCTGTACTAGACCCTGCCGAGGCAGATCTCATGTCTGATACTGAGGAGGAAGTTGAGGTCTAGTAAAGTTAAATAATTAGATAAAGGCGGCACGTCTAAGCAATACAGGGTCAGAACAGATCCAGGTCTGCCCAGCTCTAAAGCACACACTTTTGCTCTCATACAGTTTGGCAGAGAGAAGTGAACAGGCCTCACCGTAGTCAGCAGCTATGTTTGGATGGATGCAGAGAAGTCTGTGCACAAGATGAACCACAGAGCAGAAATGGCTGCATAGGGAGGTGCTCATCTTCCCCTTCACCAGCTCTTGGGTTTTAGATCCTGGACAAGGAGCTGAGGTGCCTATTTAATATACCAAAGCTGACCTGGCCTCCAGGCTCTCCCAGAATCCCTCAGTCCCTGCCTATTACAGGGCATGGCTGGCATTTGCCTCTGTCTACCCTGAACTTTCCAGACCAGGGACGGGGCTCCAGAGAGGCTCTTCATTATACAGACATGCTGTGGTCTCTCTCCCCCATCCTTCCCTCCCTCCCTCTCTGCATTTCTCTTCCACTGCATGTACATGTTCTTTCTTTCTTTCTCCTCCCCCTCTCCTCTGCATGGCGACTTCCTTGACCTCCTCATGTGGTATCAGTGAACCTGCCCGAGAGCTGCCCTCAATAAACCTGCCTTTATATATTTTGTAATTTGGCTTGAATTGGCTTATTTTGTCCACAGAGAAAACCTATTACCAGCCACCATCACTATTTTGATAGAAGTCTGGCCTCATCAAGCACAAGGCCAGCACAATATTATAGCCCCAGACTTCCAACACTTCCTCATTAGACCCCTCCCAGGCCTGACACTGTGGGTATCCACACTCTGACCCTTGAGTGTAATGCACAGATCCAAATCCCAAATGCACAGGTATAAGCAAATGACTCTTTGGATGGGAAAGAGTACCTAAATGTTTGCCTACCAATATGCCCCTAACCCCTAGTAAAGCTGTAAGTCAAACTATATAGCCCAAAGGAAATGTGGTTTAACTACAGTGCAAGCATGGATAGAGACATTACCGAAGTGCATGCGGTGTTGGTTTGACTTGCCACGAATTGCAGCATTGTCTGTAGAACAAGGACATTTATGACTCCATCATGGGCTTTTTTCTCTCTGCTGGGAGGCCCTGGTGAGGACTATTATATAATGGGTTGGCCAGCTGCAAGTGCCTTCTGTCCGTTCTCTGCACTTGGTGTTGACCTCAGCTGACTGCCTGCTGACTGACCTCTGCCCAGTGGCCCTGCTTGCAACCTTGAACCACAAACATCTTGCCTGTAGCTCCTGGAAGATGGGTGGGATGAACGCAGTGCCAAATGCAAAGTGTGTGCACAGCAGCCAGACAGGCAAATGTGCTCTGCTCCACCCCCACGTGACTGGGAGCGCATGGCAATCAGTCAGGACTGAACAGCCTGGGCATCAGACAGTGTGCGCCCAGATCCACTCAGCACTTGGCTAGCTGTCTGCTGCTGCTGCTGCTGCTGCTGCTGCTGCTGCTGCTGCTGCTGCTGCTGCTGCTGCTGCTGCTGCTGCTGCTGCTGTTCCTCTTCTTCTCCTTCTCCTTCTCCTCTTCCTCCCCTTCCTCCTCCTCCTCCTTCTTGTCTTCTTCTTGTTGAAATGGGATTTTTCCTCAGATAATGTATCCTGATTATGGTTTTCCTTCCCTCTACTCCTCCCAGTTCCTCCCTACCCCCTCCCGTCCAGATCCACCCCCTTTCTATCTCTTATTAGAAAACAAACAGGCTTCTAAGAGATAATAATAGTAGTAAACTAAAAACAAAATCTAACGCATTGAAATTAGACAAAACAAACAAAAGGAGAAGAGCCCCCAAAAGGCGTGGGAAACAGAGACCCACTAGTAATCACACTCAAGAATCCCATATGAACACAAACATGGAAACCATAATATACATGCAAAGGACCTATAGAGTAAAAGAAAGAATAACACACACTCACACATGCGCGCGCACACACACACACACACACACACACACACACACACACGCACACACATGCACACACATTTTTTTAATAAAAAGTCCTGACGTGACATTATAAGGCAAGGAGCCTCCAAATATGCACTTGTGTTTGTTTTCTGCTGACCATCTCTGGCTGAGCATGTGGCTTACCCTTAGTGATTAAGTGGTTATTACTGTAGGTTGCTTCTGAGTTAGGGATGGGGGCATGCATCCGTTTCTTATTTCAGCTAGCTGTTTCTTTAGATAAACTCGGTAAACCTTTCTGGGCTGAAATTACATGGCCTGAAAGATGGGATAATACCATCTACCTCAAGGAGAATCAGAGATAAGTACATGTCGATGAAACTAGTGCTGGCTGGGTTAAGTAATGGCTATACATCCTGAAGACCTGAGTGCTGAGCTCCATCCTTAGTACCCATATAACAAAAGTCATGTTAGCGACACGTCGTGTAATGCCAGTTCTGGGGAGGTGGAAACAGGAGACTTGCTTATTGAATGAGCACCGAGCTAAGAAAAGAGACTGTCTCAAAAAACACGTAGATGTTTCCTGAAGAATCACATCCAAGGTGGACCATTGGCCTCTACATCTGTGTGCACATGCATCTGCACACATGTGTGCTTACATAAGTACGTGCGTGCGTGCACACACACACACATACACTTACAAAAAAAGAAGAACCCACTGTTGAAGCTGCCTGTTATTCATTTGTGTGTATCACTGAGCCCCTCCAGTGGCGAGACTCTGTGGGAGGCAGTGGGAAAACAGAAGGAGAAGGCATGGCTGCTGCTTTCAAGCCTTGCACAATCTACTCAATGAGAAACATAAACACGAAGGTGCATGCGCCCGTTAGGAAGGATAGCGCTTGTGCACAGGGTATCCGAGGAGCTCAGCAGTGGGCATCTGAGGACAAGGACCCTCTGAATAGAGATTGCAAGGATGGAGAGTCGGGCCAGGCTGTTCCATTCTCTCAGTCAGTCAGTACATAGTGCTAGGACTCAACCTTGATCCTATCCTCATATCTGGTATCCAACATTTCAGAAAATACTGCCTGTTTCACCCTGAAGTGCTAGCCACAACCCAACTCTATACAGACTTCTCCATTATCTAAAAGGAAGTGAGGAGATGTGTTTACATTGTGAAAAGGCATACTCTAACTAAAAGGAGTCATCTGTAAGATAGGGAAGAGGGTAGGGAGACACCTATAAGCCAGGTTTCTTTTAATACAGTTGTTATACAAATTATAATCTGGAAATGCATACCGTAATCATTCTACATCATTATAAATGTAAGTCTTAAAGTAACTCCCAAAAATACAAGCAACATGAAACAAAGGAACTCAGTAACTACATGTGGATGACAGAACTACGCAGAGAAACAATCTCAAATGACTTGACTAAATAATTTGCTAAAGAGAAATCCACTGACCCCTCCCAAAGAGTATGAAGAACTTTAAACCATCCTGAGTTGAACTGCTACTGTATTCTATAGCTGTGTATTATTGCATACAAAGTAATTAAGTAGCTATAATTAAGACTTGGGACATGAGGCATAAAAGAAAACTACATCATTAGGAATCCATGAGGTATTTCGTCTTGTAAAAAGTTATTTGTAGTGCTGTCCCCTAAAAAGACTAGATACTGCAGCCCAGGAGCAGTGAGTGTCCCTCCATGGAGACTAAGACCTCAAAACTCCACCTCCCTCTAAAAGGAACAAGGGCTCTTTGAAAACACGGTTCATCCTCAGAGACAATGGAGCAGGTACCTAAGTCAGGAAGCACTGCAATGAAGTTAAGAGCCAACAGGAAGGGCTCCCACTGTCCGAGGATGAGTCCCTTTGAGCATCAACAAAGTGCTAACTGAGGTTGAATAAAAAAGGCGTTATGTTTTAAAACATGGGTCCATAGTAATAGTAAGATAAAGAAACTCTCAGTTACCACTGGGAAAGACATGGGAATCTGTTTGTCTTGTTTTGTTTTGTTTTGTTTTGTTTTGTTTTGTTTTGTTAAATTTTGAAAATGTAAAAAAAAAAAAATCAAGCATTTCCCCTGCTAATTTTATAATTTTGTTAAAAAAAAAAAAAAAACAGCTCAAATATCTGATGAAGAAGAATTTCTCCTCATTGAAATCCCGTCTGTTCTAGCTTTGTTTCTGTTGCTGGGATAAAATACCCCAACAAACAACAGCCTGGGGAGCCAAGGTTTATTTTAGTTCACAATTGTGGAAGTCACAGAGGGAGCTTGAGAGAGCTGGTTACCTCTCATTCATAGTCAAGAGCAGAGAGATGTGAATGCAAGCATGCCCGCTTGCTTGCTTATGGTTCAGCACCATTTCTCCACCCTTACAGTTCACAATCCCCACCCCTGCCTAGGGAATGAAGCCACCTACAGTGGGCTGGGTCTTTCTATAGCAATTACCTTAAGACAATCTCCAGCAGACATGCCACAGGCCAGTACAAAGGTGGGAGTGATCCTTGAGAAAGAATCCTTAAGAACTGAAGACCTGCTCTTGAGTAGTTGTGAGCCACATCTCTGCAGACTCTTGGTCAGGGAAGCTCTGGAAGCTCCCACAACAGTGCAATCTATAACCACTGCTATTGGCTACCCACTAGACTGGTGAAAATATTGCTATAGACACCACACTCTGGTTGCAAGACATAGAGAAAAAAAAACAAACAAACAAGCTGAAACTGAGCTAGAAGCTACCTGCCTACTGACTAGCACCAGAAATTGCTACACAGGCTGTCTTAATCAATCTTACTTCCTTGTAGATCCCATAAGGCCCACTGCTGACTAGCTACAAAAGAAGATCAATTGGTGTGATAGTGGTTAGGGTGTTATAGGGGCAAGCAAATGCCTTATGAATGGATTTCAGACCTGCTCAACAGAAGAGAAAACACATCTGCTACAGTAAGTATGCTCAGTCAAAAGCCTCTGGCTGGGGAAGTCACAGACCTGAGGGAGAACTGCTACTGCTGCTGCTTTGTCTGTCAAACTGTCAGACGAATATTTTTGTGTATGCCTGCAATGCTGTTACCAGCTTTAGTCTGAGGTTCGTCTTTGCAGTGGACAGCAGTTACACAGAAACTCATAACTGATCAAAGTGCTGAGAGTAAATGATTGTTGAAAGCTAAACTGAATCTGTGTAACCCCTTCCATGGCTCAGACATGCACAGAAGAGGAGGCAGAGTGGAAGGGCAGAGTGGTGTGGAAGGCTTTCTTCAGGGCACCATGTGTCCATTGCATTCCTCACTTCCCAGCAGCTGTGACATCAGCAAAGATCTGCACAGGATTGGGTCTGTTGGAAGGAGAGGGATCAGGAGGACTCATCATTCCCTGAGGGTATAACACCCTCAGGTTAATATAACCCTCAGGTGAATGATGGAGAGAGACATTTTCTTCCATTGTATAGCTACTGATAAGGGGCTCCTGAAAGATAACCCATGCTCCTGTAGGGGAGGGGGAAGAGGAGGGAGGGAGAGAAAAAGAGAAATGGGGGGGGGGAGAATAAATGACAATGGGAAGAAGAGTAGAAAGAAGGGGGACACCAGGAATTGGGGACACAAGAAAAGGACTATGGGGTGAACAAGATTAAAGCATGTTATATACATGTTTGAAATGTCCTAATGGAATCCATTCTATATTTAACTAGTATATGCTAATGACTTTTTTTAAGTAAGCCCTGTAAAGACAGTGAACCTACAGCAGATAAGGCTATGGGACAAGACTAGGAAAATACAAGGAAACCCAAGACTTACATTTTCCCATCCCATGTTCACAAAAAATCCAAATCCCAATTCACCTTTCTCTTGTATGCTACATACTCAGTATGAGCTAGAACCCCCGCTCAAGTCATTCCCCTCTCCACACCTCCTACCACTTAGAATTTTATTCCCAGCCCTCTCTATGTTTATAGACACAGTCTAGGCCATTCTACTCTACCTACCCACTCCCAACTACAGTCTTAGTCTCTGCCATCTCCATCCCTAACGTCTAACAAGCTCTCTGACCTCTGTGCCTGCCTTGGACCCCTCCACATGGAAGCTGCAGTCGCACACATCACACATCTTATTCCCAGGAAACCCAAGGGTTTATCATCCTTTAGCCCTTTGCTCTCCCAGGAAACCTCATGGAAATGTCCCCTTAGCTCACACTCTCCCTTTCTCCTATAACAGTGGTTCTCAATCTATGGGTCGTGGCCACTTTGGGGCTCAAATGACCCTTTCATGGGTTGCACATCAGTTATCCTGCATATAAGATATTTACATTATGATTCATAACAGTAGTAAAGTTATAGTTATGAAGTAGTAACAAAATAATTTTATGGTCGGGTTCACCACAACATGAGGGACTGTGTGTATTAAAGGGTGGTAGCATTAGAAAGGTTGAGAACCACCGAGCTAGAAACTTTCACTTGCTCAAGTGTTCTCCACAGTGGCAGGGGCATCTTGCAGCATTCTCTGCAGCAATGGTTCTCCATGTAGCATGCCTTTCATTCTGTGCTTTGCCCAGAAAAGGCATAAAAGAACACACTCTGCGGCCTTGCAAGAGGCTGTCAAGTCTAATGGGTTGTGTAGCCTGTATTCTAGTTACACTGCCAAATGTGGTTATATCTAATATTTATAGTCTTCATGTCTGCCTTAAATATTTTGTGAGTATAATAGTGTTCTGGAAATTTCCTTTGCTTTTGACGTGGTTTTGCTATTGTGTTCTCTAAAGATGTGATAGTTACATACCCTAATAACAAAATTATCACATTTCTCTCAATTATGCTATCTGAGAAACTGTCTTGGTAGGATGACTTGGTAATTTTGTATAATGGTTTTGGCTATTTCTCTTCATAAGGTTACCTCTCATTTTAAAAGATCATAGCAAACAATCCACAATTGTTTTCTAGGCTCTGCCTTTGACGTGATATACACAGGCACAAGAGAATACTGTAGACTAAAGCTTGAAGGTTTACATCAAATAATCCCACGGTGTTCTGGTTTGTGGGACATTCTGAAAAGGCTGAGGATGGAACAAAATTTGTGTTTTTCCCTCTAGAATGTTTAAAATAATACCCACGGAAGAAATGGTCCTAAGTCATCATTCTGACAATGTCACAACACTGCTCTGTTTCTCAGAAGTACCAACCACCTGCATCTGGGTGGGACTATTAACCGCATCACCTGTTATACTGTGACCTTGGGCCACCCTTGGGAACCTGATCTCCTCCTCAAACAAACATAGTCATAAACTGCTCATGCAACAGCTAGAAAATTGATGGGAAATGATGCCCATTCTTTTATTGTGGCCACTGCCAAACAGTAACACAATGAGAAGACAATGCTCTCCCAAGCTTCAGCGTTCTACCTGAGAGTCTCCTCACCCTTCCCAGCTGGTATTTTCATTGTACTGGGAAACACATCAAAAGGCTCTCTGCTGAGCCCCTACAAGGAACAAGTCCAGAATGTACTTTTAAATTCCTACCACTAATTTTAGGCTTGGGTTCTTTTTGCTTGTTTTTAAAGAGCCTGTTGGTTTGTTAAAATCCTTAATAAGAACAGCTGAGTTAACATTAGATTAAAAATCCAAGTGCCCAAACTGAAACAATGTCCCAATCTGCTAGTTATTGATGGCCAACAGCCAGCCGTGCACATCTGTGAGCCTGCAGCATTGTAAATGAAAGAATCCGTCCTTGTTTTCAGAACAGCTCAGCTCCTCTGTCAACAAAACACTCTGAGGTTTCTATAGATTCTAGGTTTAGAATTCTGATGGGATCATTTAATTTCCAGCCCATTAACTCTTCCAATGGCTTTTAAGTGGAAACAAGAACCCGAATATTTTTACAAAACATTACCAATATTGAAAACACAACACAGTTTTCTTATAATCAGAGACCCCAGGGGCCCCAAAAAGAAGCCCTAAAGGACTGTGGTTGAGTAAAGGTAAGTAAGTGAAAGAGCACAATACTTCATCAAGGCAGCTCATGACCATTCTTCCACCTACGTCCAAAGTAGAACTTGACAAGTGTGGTATCATTGACTCTCAGTTTCGTTGAAGCTTGCCCCAAAACTGATGCTTGGAAGTGAACGGCGCCGAGGGCAGTGGCAGTTGGCGAGGTAATTCAGCTCCTGTTCTGTAACAGTGAGCTCTAAAATCCAAGTCTCAAACTTCCAATGAGTTACTTGTCTTTTTCCCATCTCCTAGGAATCCGTGTTTGCTATTTCTTTCAGGGACCTCTTCCTGGCTTTTTCCATGGTCAAATCCTTCCTGACCTACAACAGATCCCCTGTAAATATCACCACTCCCAAAAGGGCAATGCTTTACACACACACACACACACACACACACACACACACACACCAGTTATCCAGACTTTTGTTATTCTGCAACATCTAGCTTCTCTGGACTACCTAATCCTATTTGAGTTGGAAAAATCAGTTTACATAGAGGTGTGTTTTCCTCAAAGAGTATTCCATTCTTGATTTTAGATTCATAACCCATCTACCATGCTGGTAAAACAAACAAACAAACAAACAAAAAGACACAAAGTTTAAAAAGCAAAACTGTCATCAAATAAAACTCTATAGATAATCAGAGCCTATGATCTTTGTTCAATGCAACAAGGCCAGCAACAGATCTGATACCTGGTTCCAGGACACACTGAAAGTCCTCATAAAGCTACCCCACTAACATAATGGACAGGAGGCCGCAAGCAAACTATGACTTCCAACTTGGTATCACACCAACACGTGGCCACTCCCAACTCTACTTCATTTAACTATGACATGCCTGCGCCCCAGTTTTCTCACACGCACAAAGAAAGATCTCAGGCTGGTACGATGGTTTAGTGGGTACAGGTGCCTATTACCAAGGCTGACGTCCTGAGTTCTACTCCTCCAGAAATCACATGACGGAAGGAGAGAACCAGCTTCTGAAAGCTGTTCTCTGACCTCTACACCTCACATACATCACACACACACACACACACACACACACACACACACACACACACACACCAGACCCTACACATAAATAAAATATAATTTAAAACATTGTTACAGATAAATATCCCAAGGAACCCTGGAACAGAAGGATAATGCACCCTTTTGTCAATTTGGTCTTGTTCTATTTCATCTGAGCTCACGCTCAGCAAACAGGACAGAAGACAAGAAGACATGACCTTTCACCTTGGACTCATGAACTAGTTAAACAACACCTCCTGGTCAAGGTATAATTGGAAGGGTCTAATTATTGTGGGAACACAAGGCTTCCTGAAGTGTTAAAGAGCAATTATTCTGAGTTGTCTGGCTTCAAAGCAAGTGGGCAGTGACCTCAGGCTCCCTTAATAAATACATAGGTGTTCCTTCATGTCCCTGATTAGTGACCTTGGAAATTTACTTCATCTCTCATGAAAATTTGGTCTGTAAATTGAGGGTTAAAATGGCAACTACCCTCTAGGATTTCCCTAAAAAAAATAAATATTGCATCTTCAGTATTAAACAAATCCCAGCAAATAAATAGTAAGTCCCAAGTAAATGATAGGTGTTTTTAACATCCCAACCTCCTCACAAATTATTCTGAATTCTAATCTTTTGTGGAATCCTGACATTTTCTAGAAGGCCCTTTTGCACTTTGTCTAGAACTTCATAAGCCTGGGAGTTAAGTTCTTCTATCAATCAACCAGGGCCTGTATTCCCAGAACTGGCATAAAAAGGATTTAGCAGAGACTTGTCTTCTAACCCAAATCCATTCTTGTCAGGTGGCTTCCTGCAACAAAAGACTACATCTCCCAGGGTTCCCTTGGAATGTAAGCTTTTGATTTGCAAGCTGTTTCCAGGTGAGAGGTGTATGATCCCCTTTTGTCTTCACACTATCTAAATAACAAACACATTGGCTGCCCATCCTAGGTAAACTTGATGAGAGTAACTGCTTCTGGGTCAAACAAAGATGAGACAATGGACTCAAGAACTATTTAAACAAGACCTCCTGTCAAGTTATAATTGGAAGGGTCTAATTACTGTGGGAACACAAAGCTTCCTGAAGTGTTAAAGAGCAATTATTCTGAGTTGTCTGGCATCAAACTCTCATCAGCGGGACCCTTCACAGGGTAGAACAGCCATTTGGACCATCCATTTACATAAGAAAGAAATAAACTTACTTTTGTTCAAACTACAATCGTGATGATTTGTGTTATACGCAATCAAACCTACAACATGATAAACACAGTAGACACCCTGGAGAAGGGCAAAGGGTGGCTGATGGCTGTGACACTGCGTGGCACACGGTAGGATCTCACAATTCATGTAGGATTTCTGTAGGACTCCAGTCAACAGACCCAAATTTAGACTACTGAGGTCAGACCCAGAGGCTGGAAAGTGTCCACAGAATGTCGAGAGTAGAGTGACGAAGGGTCAAGAAAGCTCACGTCACAGGGGAGGACTGGAGAGAAGGGGTAGGTAAACCAGGAAGACACGATAAGGTTGCAAGTCACCCAAGGGTGGTAAGTTGAACGGGGTTCCTCTCTGCACTCAAATTTCCTCATCCGAAATAAACAGGTAAAACAAGGCGGTAAAACAATCCTTTCTAACTGCAGCAGGAAAGGTCTATGGGATCTATAGAATCACAGAAATTGGTTTTGGCAGAGGCTAGCACAACAACCTGCAGGGATACCACAGTGAGTGTGTGAAGGGGCAAGTTCTACTACACATCAAAGGCAACGATGGGGCAGAAGCTGCATGTGGATTCAAGTCCTCAGAGCCAGTGCTGAATATTAGAAGGTCCGTAGCCAGCATTGAATATTAGAAGGCCTGTAGAATTAAGGCATTTCCGGAGAAATCAGCTCCTTTTTGCAGGCTAGGAAGGACAGTGGTTAGGGACTGGCCTTGCTGAACTTGGATCTGTCCATGGCCTAGTTACATGATCCTGAACAAGTGCTCACACTTGGTGTTTTGTTTTATTTTGTTTTGTTTTTCAAACTGCGTCTCTTCATTTTCAAACCGGGGCTAATGAAGTACAATGTGAAGCAGAAAGATGGCACACATCAAACACACAGCACAGCGCTGGCTCAGAGCTACTCGAAGCCCTTGTCATTGTCTTACGACCTTCACAACAGAAGAAAGGAAACGTGGTGAACTCAAAGGAGAAGATTCAGGTGCTCTGATAGAAGTAGGAGCCGGGAGAGAGCTGGGATCTGGGCAAAGTAAGCATAGCTGTAGCTGGGATAAGTCGGACCTCACCCCAAACATTCTATCATAGAAAGATCAGTCAGGAGCAGCTAGAAATGTAATTCAATGATAGAGTGTTTGTCTAGCATGTTTGAGGCCCTAGGTTCAATCCCTACTATGGGACACAGAGTGAGAGAAGGAAAGAGACAGGGAGGCAGACAGACAGACAGAGATCTAAAACCACCCGCATGGCAAAGCAAGCAGCCTCAGGCACATGTGGAAGATATGGGTGTGGGTCCAAGGGCCACAAACCACGAAGGACACGGTGTGCGTGTGAAGTGCAGAGGACTACCTGGGTTGTGGGTCATCGCCCTCTACCCTGTTTGAGACAGTGACTTGTGAAGTCAGGAACCCTACCCTCAGGTCCTCCATTGCTTGACCGGCTGAGCCATCCCCAGTCCCGTGTTTTATCTGTGAACCATTACAAAACGAAGAATGTACTGCAGTAAGGAAGACACGGAGCACAAGCAGAACCCCTGATAAAGAGAGAAAACCAGACCAGAGCATCTAGGGGAGGAGTCAGAAGAAGCCTCCGGCTGGTGGTAATCATAAACTTTCTTCCCACTTGAGAATTTCCCCATTCTAAGTGACCACTGAGATTTCACAGCCTTTTCCTACTCTGAGGTTCTAGAACTTTGGCTTCAGATGAAAAGCTAAAATAAAGTTAGTACCCAATCCATTAGTATTAACTATAAATAATACATTAACGAATCATGGGAGGTATGGATGTGGTTATAAAGGAGCAAGTCGAGGTTTCTTGTGGTTTTGTAAGTGTTCGATATTGATTGCAGGTTTGGGACTCTCCAATGAGACATAAGACATAACATGCATTCAAATAAAGGAAAACTTAGGGATTCTAATGTCAAACGAAGTGGTGGCAATGTCCTGAATGTGGTGTTACAAACAGATAGGTAAAAATACGATGACTGGGAGGAACAGGCAAGGTTGGCAGGCATCACTCTGCATTGTTCTGCAGAACTGCAAGGGAGTGTATAACTATCTCAATAAAACATCGGGTACAGAACCAACTATAGAAAAGCACAGCACTCTAAGATATAAATCCACTGTTGAAATTTAAGTAGAACACATACACAGAGTTCGACTTACTGGTAGTCTACCACCCAAATATTTTTTGTAATATTTTGATCTAGTTTCTTCATTTTTTTAAATAACAGATGTACTTTTACAATGATGTTTTTCTAGGTGTATATGTGTGTGGGGTTAAATTTAATGTATATAATTTACTTCTTTACTCTCTTTGGAGATCTTATTAGCTACAACGTCCTTTAATAGATGTAATGGCTATTTAATAAGACTCTACATGTATATCTTAATCACTCTCCTATTGGAGAAATGTTAGACCATTCTGTAAGATTTTCCTATTATAATTAATTCTGCAATGAATTACATATAGCCAGTCCCAACATAACTGAATGATAACAAACCCTCCCTTGCTACAAGAGTCAGAACACAGCTTAGAGTGCACCCAACCCAACATTTCCCCTAAAAGAAGCACACACCCACACACAAGTAATTCTGAGGTCATAGAAATTGCCTGCCTATTCTCACTGTAGGGAGCACATTCAAGCCTGAGTGTTGACCTTACCTGCGGCTATAGTTGGCCTTGTGGCATCAAACAGGGAAGACAGAAATGAAGGAAGCAATAGAAAAATTGCTTAAGACTTAGGAACTAGATAGTGTTCCTAGTCCCACTTTGTAAATGGAAGAAGCAATTTTATATATAATCCTCTTTTCACCTATAGACATCTAGGGACATTTTTCTAGGACTACAACTACTGGGTGATAAATATACAAATGCCTAAAGCCCATCAGATCTCTTCCTCCTGGGACAGACAGGTGATCAGGGAGGACTGGTTACAACATACAAACTAGGGATCTTTGGGGTAGCCATATACACAGAGAAGAAACTAGAAGTTTGTCTACAGAGAGAACAGAGTATGAAGCAAGAGTGAGGGAAGAGAGGCACTGCCAGAGGCTCTTAGCTGTGCAGTTGGGTCCATCTGAGGCCAGACGCCTGCTCTTGCTGCCCTGTGGGCCTTCATCACAACTCTTTTTCTTTGGTTTAGAAAGAAGACAACTGAAGAGACAGCCTCCAGTAGATAGACAGGACCCCCAGTGGAGGGATGGGACCACCCACCTACCATCAAAATGTTGGACCTAGAATTGTTCCTGTCTAAAAGAAATTCAGAGACAAAAATGGAGCAGAGACTGAAGGAAACGCCATCCAGTGACTGGTCCAACTTGGGATCCATCCCATGCAGGCACCAAATCCTGACACTATTGCTAATGCCATGTTGTGCTTGCAGACAGGAGCCTAGCATGGCTGTCCTCTGAGAGGCTGTACCAGCAGCTGACTAAGACAGATGCAGATACTTACAGCCAACCATTGGACTGAGGTTGGGGACCCTTATGGAAGAGTAAGGGGAAGGACTGAAGGAGCTGAAGGGGAAGGCAACCCCACAGGAAGAGCAGTAGTATCAACTAACTCAGACCCCTCAGAGCTCCCAGAGACGAAGACAGCAACCAAAGCGTGTACACGGGCTGGTCTGTGGCCCCGGCACATGTGTAGCAGAGGACTGCCTTTTCTGGCCTCAGTGGAAGAGGACGAACCCAATCCTGTAGAGACTTGATGCCCCAGGGAAGAGGGATGCTGGTGAGGGGAGGAACCCTCACCATCTCAGAGGCAAAGGGGAGGGGTGATGGGGTGAAGAACTCTAGGACGGGGGACCAGAAGGGGAGCAACATTTGAAATGTAAATAAATAAAATAATTTAATAAAGCAAAAAAGAAATAAGACAATTTAGATACTTGTTACTTGCACCCAAAGATGAACTATGAAGACATGAGATTCAGTGGTTATTTTGCTGCTTCTCCTCCTCCTCCTCCTCCTCCTCCTCCTCCTCTTCCTTTTCTTCTTCCTCTTCCTCTTCCTCCTCCTCCTCCTCCTCCTCCTTCCTTCTCCTCTTCTTCTCCTTCTCCTTCTTCTTCTGGCTTATCATTCTATTCCTTCCTTTTTAAGTAAAACATTCCTCCCAACCTTGTCAGAAACACTTTGTTCTAATCCCAAGAACAGCTCAGCCTGGAAGGACTGGCCCTGCCTATGGAGTTCCTATAGAGCATGGTGTCCATGCTTTACAACTGCTCATCGGGTATTCTTGGGCTTGCCTTTTCCTCTAGGACTCAGTTTCCTTACTCTAATCCACTCAAAGCAAATCCACCACCCTACATGACTTAGCTCTTATTGACATGATGATCAAAGAATGAGTAAAGAGATGGAGAACCATACTGGTTCAAGAACAACAATCTGTACCCTGCTACACTTGATAGATAGTCTCCACTTTCCCTTTCTCAGGCAGAGCTCCTGGCTTCAAAGGGAGTGGTTTAGAAATATGGTGGTTAGACTGACTCCAACATAGCCCTGGGGTTTTAGTCATACACTAAAGACTAATAAAAGTCCTCTAAAAACAGTGTCTAGCCTCATGCCTTTACTTTAACCAGAGTCATACTGTTTTCATGAACTTTATTCAGGCAAAGGCTTAGTAAAGCTTTACTGACAAAAAGAATCTATTACCTACCAATCAAAATTTAAAACCCTAGAAAATCCACAAGACCTCAGAGTAGCAAGAGCAATGCAATATGGATAAGAGAGTTGAGATTGTTTATATTCATTATTTTTATTATAAAAGCAACATGGCCTGGGGGTCAGGCTCAGTGGTGAACCCTTGCCTGGCATGAGTAAGGGGTCAGGCTCTGTCCTCAGCTCTGAACAAACAAACAAACAAAACTGACCTGATGCCAAGGAATACAGAGCCATATGCGCAAAGCTGCAAAATCTTAGCTGCCTCCAAGTGATAGCCCAAGCCAAATGGACTTCAATATTTTCTACATCAGCTCTCTGCAAAGTCAGAGCCCATCTCGAAGCCCCGGGTGGGCTTTTCAACATGTGGAACCATTAGCTTGATACATCCAAACACTTGCCCAGCACAAAGTTCCTTACCTTTAGGACATAATTACTCCTGTCCTCTTTTGGGGCTTTCCAGATGGAGTTGACATTTGAACAGATTGTGTGCGGTGAAGAACTGCATCAGTCACCAGAGAAAGTTTAGCAAATCCCAGTCTCTAACCTGCCAGGTGCCAGCAATAGTCCCCCCCACACACTATTGTAATAACAAACATATTCAGATATTTCCTTTGCCAGGGAGAAATAAAAACCATCCCCCCCTTTTTTTGTCCTTTTTTTTTTCTGGAGGAGCTGAGGACCGACCCCAGGACCTTGGGCTTGCTAGGCAAGCGCTCTACCACTGATCTAAATCCCCAACCCCCCCCCATCCCCTTCTTGAAAAGCACATAGTCTCAATATGTAGCCGAAGTTGGTTTAAATGTGTGTTCACAGGTTACAAGTATGGACCTAGCATAAGAGAGTGGGCAGGGGCAGCAATACACAGTCATACTTAAAATAGATGCTAATTTCCCTTTCTTCTACAAAGTTCTGCCTTCTACCTTCAATTTTTCCCTGAATTAGACTATGCTGAACATCCCATGACATTGCAAGCATTACTATTGGTTGATCCCTTAAGTTGACCTTGCCTACCCATTGGCTTCTTCAGCCAAGGGGCCCAGTAGTAAGTGTCCTGCAAATTTATAGCAACTTAAGCTGTTTGTAAAGTACCCCAAAATTTATAAATGCCAGGATGACTATGACAAGAAAAGACTCAGATCCTTGAGACTATGCTGAAGTTTGCTTCCAGCTCTTGATCAGTTGCATTTACCAGTGCCTTACACTGGGCAGGGAATTTGCTGGGTCTCTTTTTACCTGAACTTCCTGACAATTTAGAGAGAGATATTATGTCCTTTACAGAGTAAGAAGCAGAGAGGCTCAGAGGTAAACACTAGTCCTGTGAGGTTGACGCTAGTCAATAATGCCAAAAGCTTGACTCTAGAACAACTGCCCATTACAACTCCAGGATCTCTTCAGGGCAACACTGAGATGTTCCTCAAGAAAACTGGAAGCCATGATTCAAGAAGATCCACAAAGGCAGGAGAAACCGTTCTACTTACACGCCAAGGGTTGATAAGCATCAGGACAAGACAAATGTCAACCACAGTTACCATGGAGAGTACAGCTGTGCTCATTCAAATTTTCTGTTGTCTTCTAAAAATATACAGATGGTAAGAAGCCACACAAATGCATCCAGAGTCTCTTATGCCACATATGTAATGCATATCTGTTCACTCATGTGTGACTTACAAATGAAATAACTTGTTCACAATCATGAAAAAACAAAAATAGTTCCTGGAAATGCCAACATCTAATGTCAGTGTGGAGCGAACCATTATCACTCACCACAGACTAGCCAAAACTAGGAAGTTTGGCAACACTCAACTCTTGAGAGGGATATGAGATGACAAGCATCCTGGTTAGAGTTGGCACTGGGGTTCTTAGCGAAACAGCAAGCTATACGTACACCTGCCTGTGTCCCTCTGGTTCTCAAATCTGATTTCAAGAAATCTCCCACAGGCAGTGTTCAAAGAAAAGTGATATGGCTGTTCTACAGGTCCCCTTATAGTTTATATATGTGTATTCAAATGCTACCCTATACCCCATTAATATGTATAATAATTGTGTGTAGATTAAAAACATTTTAAAAGTATTCCTAACCAAAAACACTATCTACTCATAAAGGTCAGAACAGTCACTAGAGTAAGCAGGGTTACATCCTTAGGGCCTAATGTAGAGAGTGGCCCATGACATCATGTTAAGTAAAGTTTGAACTTTTGCTGCAGCACATATGGACACACATGAGTGAATGAACTTATACATGTACATAAACATGAGGGAATCAGCATGTGCTTGTGGGCTGGCTTGCACACTTCTGTATATTCATGGGAATCTTTCTAAGTGAGTGCAGGACTAAGGCTGGGAGAGAGGAACTGGGTTTTTATTTCCACTCTCACATAATTTTCTGGATTGTTCTAAATGTCCTTTTCACAAACATGCATATATCATATTACAAAGCAAAGCAGGCTTGTGGGGCCAGGGAAAGAGAAGAGGCTCCTTCTTGTGCAGTGGGGTAAGGTACAGAAACAAAGCCGGACATGAAATAGAGCATGCGTCTGTTACAACTGCTCACAAAACAAGGCGGCGAATTCCCCAGCCTCTGCCAGTGACAGGCATAATGGAGACAGCATTCTCCTGGCACATTCAGAGACAAAGCCAGACTCCTATCCTGCTTGGGGGCTTCACTGGCTCCATTTTAAAACCAGGAGATACAGTGAAAATTCAGCTATACATTTAGGACAACCTACCAATTTTCCTGGCAGTTGAAACCTAATTTTCTGTCCCTCCAGCTGAACTATCATAGCCACAGGGGGCCCAGGATCTTGACTCTCGTTGGCAGGCCTCTGTCACAGCTCATTACATCTGAGGGTCTAGGCTTTCCTCTTACATTATGATCACACCACTCTCTCCATTTCCGCACTGTAAGGTCCGCACGTGACAGGGCACAAACCCCATACTGATGAAGCTAGAGATTGTGCTAAGGGGAGCAGCTACACACACAGCGGGTAAGAGAGTTGTGTGGGACACCTTTCTATCTTCCACTCAATTTTGTAATAAATAGTAAACATTCTCAATCCAAAAGAGTCAATTTGAGGAATGACAAGGAAAGACGGGTTCAGTCCAACTAAAGCATGATAATATTCTTTGTAAGAATAGAACCCAAACACCCTAAAACAAGTCAGCCTTAAAGTTTATTTCTGTACATGGGGGAGAGCAATGGAGAAGGATACAATGAGGACAAAGGGTAATGACGTGTATGTCTGAAGATGTCACAATACCATGTCTTTACAAGCTAACCAAAACAAGTTTAACCTTAAAGGCACATGCTTCTGACTCCAGCATTCGAGTCCAAGGCAGAAAGATCATAAAGCTAGCCTGGGCTACATAGTGAGAGCCTGACTTCTAATGTGAGTTTGTGTTAGTTACCAGCCATCTGTAAAACCAGACATTTTTTAACCAAACAGTGATCATCATCGTTTAAAATCATCCCTCATTTGTTGGCATCTCCTCCTAGCTCACCAGGTATCCACTACTCTGCCACAAGCTTCTTCCCCAAAGCTGTACCCTCCCCCAGATCATGTGCTCACTGTAATGTAGTACAGTCACGAGCCACATACTGGAGCTCTGGGTAGCAACGGACCACATCTATGGCAGCTGTCCCGAAACCTCATGTGACCTCACGACCATCTTGGCTTGGGCAAGCACACTATAACACAGCCATGAATCTGCCTAACGATGCAGCTCTCAGACTGCACCCATGAAGCACAGTGGAGCCACAGAATCCCCTCTGCCTACCATTGTCTTTTCTGCCTGCCTTTGTCGGTTTCTTCCATGTTAGTGCAAAGCTTATTTGTGTCCTCAGAGTTGGCACTCCTGACCCGCCTCAGTGAGCCAGGCCTTCCCTCCTCCCAAAGCTGAGATCCTCCTGAACACACCATATAGCCATTTCTCCAGCCCTAGGGAAGTTCATTAAAGCCAAGGTCTCATCTGTCTTGAGCTCGTCATCATCTCTAGCTTCTCCGTAGCAAATAAGAAGGCAATCAATGTCTAGGAACAGGCAAATGAGGAAGTACTGGCTGTAAGACAGGCATCCCTCTGTTGAATGACTTCTCCAGAGTTTCTGACTCATGCACAGCACCCATAAATCTGTATTTTAAGAAAACTAGAAATGCAGTAACCTATGCAGACATAAGCCTTGAATGGGGGAAGGGAAGATGATAGTTTGTTTTCTTGCAAAGACGAGGAAAGGGGAAGGAAGGGGGAATGGGAATTTTTAATCTCTCTCACATGCCTTGCTTCGAATAAGAAAGTACATTTTTCCCCTTTCCTCTAATTGAACACACCAGCCTCTGGGACACTTATGAAATTGTTCTTCATGAGGTCGTAGTGTGAAACACTTTGCTAATTGAAGCAGCAAGTGAAACTGCAGAGAGGTCAGATGCAATTACCCAAATTGGAAAGTAATGCTCTTGTTCACTCATATCAGGCCACAAGCAGTGGGACAATGGGGGAGTCTAAGTCACACACACACACACACACACACACACACACACACACACACACACACACACAGGCCAAGACTGCAGCCATTCTTACACCATCTTGTGCACTAAGTCTCCCAGACATATTGACTCTCTCACTGGGAGGAAGGGTGGAGACAAGGTAGGAGAAGGGGAGGGGAAGAAAGAAGAAAGCAGGGGAGAGGTAGAAACAGAAGAAAGAAATGAGAAAGCCGAGGATGGAGGAGGATGGAGAAAGAGGAAGAAAAAGGGAGGGAAGGAACGTAGAACATGGGGAGAAAAAAGAACTCGACGAAAGAGAAATAAGATTTTGTCACAAAGTTCATGCAGCCAAATACTGATTGGTAGGTCAGTCCTTGACAACCTCTAGGATCAGGGTCTGTTCCCACAGAGACCAAGAATCCTTATTCTCAATGTGATGATTTGTATATGCTCAGTCAGGGAGTGACACTATTGGAGTAGATGTGTCACTGCGGGCTATAGCACCCTAGTCCCAACTGCCTGGAAGCTAGTCTTCTGCTAGCAACCTTCAGATAAAGATGTAGAGCTCTCAGCTCCTCCTGCACCATGCCTGCCTGGATGCTGCCATGTTCCCACCTTGATGATAATGGACTAAACCTCTGAACCTGTAAGTCAGCCTCAAATATTTGTTGTCCTTATAAGAGTTGCATTGGTCATGGTGTCTGTTCACAGCAGTAAAACCCTAACTAAGACTCTCAGTAACCAGCTTACATCTTTCTCCTGTGTCTGACCATTCTTATTATGACTCCACCACCAAGCAAGCAAGAAAGCAGAGCCTTGTGCTCATGTAGTGAGAGTGAACAAAGGGAAGCCAGCCACCTGTCCCCGCCCAGTTTCAGCCAGTGTCACCAAACTCATTCCCACCTATCAGCCCTGGACCCAGGGATCCTCTGTTTAGGAAATAAGATAAGCAGAGGTGGGCTGGAACCAGCGTAACCTTTAAGAACTCTCAAGAGGCAGCTTAGACGGTAACCAAAGGGGCTGGAGACCCAAGCCAGGGCAGTACCAGCTGGGCTGGGCAAGAAGGGGCAGAGCTAGAGTCACAGCAGAGGAGAATGGTTGCTGGGGAACTCGTGGGCTCAGAGAAGGCAGCAATTCCATCTGGCCTGGCACGGGAACAAGGGAGCTTCTTCTCCGGCGATATTTCCTTCTCTATCTATTGATGAATGGTTCGGTTCACCTTCAACTGTGGCCCTGCCTCGCCCTCCTACTAAAGAGTGAATCTTTCCCCAGCATTCTCAGGCAAGTCTACTATTACACGCACATTCACCTCCCCATTCTAATATGTGCTTCATTCCCAGCAGAGCTCTGTGGGAGGTGGCTACCATGCACACCAACACTCCTGCCAGCTCCCCGCAAAGCGTTGACAGCCATCTTCTGCATATGCAGACTTAACTCTGCTCATGCAATAAGTGGTCTGGTTAGGTCCTTGGTGGTGGCCTTCGAACGGTTAATACTACACACGGTTGCATTCACAGTCTCTAATGCCTTTTAAAATTATATCTGGATGAATTATTGAAATAAGATATTTTAGATCTAGATTAGTTAGAGCCTGTGATACAAAGCAAATTAGAGACAGAAAAATTTGTCAGATCCCTTGGCACGAGTTATGAAATTCCCTAATTCCTTGGACCATGAAGGACATATTCCATAGACACTGGGTTTCTCCATCAAATTTTCCAGGTAAGTCTCAGGAAGAATGGTTTCACACAAAATAACCGGGATTTAGTTTTTCCCTAACTTATAAATCCTGCAGGAAAGAAACACATGATTTTATCTCCAGGATTCTTTTATTTACTTCATATCACAGCTTTTCTCAAAAAGAAAACAAAAAAAGGAGTCCTGGAGAGCAAGTCAGACTGTAAAACAGTATGCCGTACCTGACTACGGATAGCAATGGTGGTATGAAAAACTTCTAGTGTGAAACTGGTGAAAATGGTGAAGATTTAAAAAGTCTGTGCCAATGACTAAGAAATACTCAGGTCTGTGGATAAAGTCATCGCTGGGTAAGACGGACAGTGAAAGAGGAGGAGGCAGAAAAGAGAGGGGAGGAGGGAAGAATGGATGGGAGGGAAGGAGGGACAGAAAGAGAGAGGGAAAGAGAGAGGGAAAGAGAGAGGGAGGGAAGGAGGAGGGAGGGTCTTTCTCTGTTTACAAAAGTCCCCCTTTATTGTAAGGCAATAGGCTGCAGTGTTTTGGTCAGAACTCAGTCTTTGGATAAACAGTTTACTCCATTTTTACATTAGGAAGCTCTTGAGAATCTGATTGTGTCTTAACCATCTTCCCTCTCTGGAACTCTCGCACATAAAAAAAAATGTTCATTTATTGAACTGATCGAGCTTTCTGCCACAATTTCATTTATGCCTGGCCTCATTTCTGATCAAATCTCGCCGTATATTTATTTTTAGGTTCGGCTGGGCATGGCTGGGCACTTTCCATTATAAATGCCCTTTTTAAAAATTCAGAATCTGTTCATGCTTTCTTTCATTCAACAAGTATTCGTCAGGCTGCTAATAAATGCCAAGCCGTGAAGAGAACACAAAGGTGACAGAGACTAAGCTCTGTCTGAACTTTACCTTCTGCCCAAAACAAGAAACAGGCCAGGCAGTGTATCACACACAGTTCAATACCATGAGGAGCTATTCAGGGAAGGCCAGGCTGATGGGGAGCTGGGACCCCGTCCACCTCAGGCTGCTACAGAACCGAGAGGCATCTAAGGAGTAGAGCAATGATAGGGGGGAGTATCCGGATGGCTCTGGAATAAGATGCTCAAAGCTAAGGGGCAAGTGTTTGCACTTGGAAGAAGAGGGTAGCATGCTCCAGTCTGGATCAACAGCAAGTGCTGCCAGGTTGTGCTCAGAGCCCCCACACTGGGCTGCCAGTGTCCAGTTCAGAACATCGTGGCTTTCATCCTGAGAGCACTAGGGATTTATTTTCCTTGGCAAGATATTATTCCATAAATCTTAGAAACTGCACCAATTAGGCTAGTCTCAAAGTGTCCTCTCAAGGTTTAATCAGCCCTGTTCCATGCAGCCTCAGCTCTGTCTTCCCCATTCCTGCAGTTTAAAGATCCTTTATGCTATATGTAAATAAGGACGACATATCTGTCACGGTGGAGGA
Source organism: Rattus rattus (assembly GCF_011064425.1). NCBI lineage: Eukaryota > Metazoa > Chordata > Mammalia > Rodentia > Muridae > Rattus > Rattus rattus. The sequence continues at coordinate 53,004,071 of NC_046154.1, forward strand.
GCTTCAAAGTAAAACACAACCACATTCATTGCCGTTCCTTCAGTCACTTACCCTACTGCCTCAGAGAAAGAGGCAGACAAAGAAAACTCACCACAAGCCTTCCTTTGCAATTTGAAGGGCATTTCTCTAGTGTTCTGCTCCCTGAAGAACAAGTGAAGCCTACATAACCAGAGAGAACGAGCATACGTAACCCCTCTGCACCTCAGTTATTTCAAATGCACAAAGGAGGTAACGATTGTTCTCTACCTTAAGCAGCTGCATTTATTTTCCATTAGCTATTTGTTCCCCATACAAAGAAATGCTTTCACTGTGACATTTCCATACATACTATATGTTGTTCTCATTCCTCACTCTACTGCCCTGCCCCATGACCCCTCTCCCTGTTTTGCTAGTTCCATTATACCCCCTATAGTTCCCTCATCTGGTATCAAAGACACCCTGGCCATGTCCTCTTTTATTACCCATCACCCATTCCTTTAAACATCCTTCCCCATCACAAGTCACCTTTTCCTCTCACACCCTCCACTTACAGAAGGAAAACATGCAATGTTTGCCTGAATCTGCCTCTCTTTATGCTTAACAAAATGATCTTCAGTTCCATCCATTAAAGCATAATAAAATCACCCTGTAAAATGAACAACAAATTTTATTCTTCTTTACAACTAAATAATATTATGGTTTTTGGGATGTGTGTGTGTGTGTGTGTGTTCTATCACAGTTTTTAATCCATTCATTTGTTTATGGACATTTAGGCTCGTTCTGTCATAGCTATCAAGAAAAATATATGGGCTGGGGAGATGATTTGGTTGGTGAAGTGCTTCCTTTATAAGCACAAAGACTTGAGTTCAAATCCCAAAAGCTCATAAAAAGGGGGGAGGGGCTGGGCAGGTTGGCAATGCAATAGCAAAGTGAAAAGAAGGACAAAGTTAGTCACTGGCCTGGAACTTGACTAAGTTTTCATTAGTTGCTTGGTCAGTATACAAAAAAAAAATGTTTGTGGCATTTCCACACATCACACTTTGTGCTTGTTCTTCCCTCTGTCACCCTGCCCCATGACCCGTCTCCCTGCCTTGCTAGCTCCCTTACCACCCCACATAAGTTCCCTAGAACTTAGTCAAGTCCCAGGCCAGTAAGAAACCCTGCCCCCAAAGGTGGAAGACTGCTGAGGAATGGCATCCAAGGATGTCCTCTAACTGCAACATAAACATGCACACATGGACACATCTGCACCTGTCCATACACAGACGTGCAAGAACACTGCATCTGTCCATACACAGACGTGCAAGAATACTGCATCTGTCCATACACAGATGTGCAAGAAAATTGTGGCAGTTACATGGTTGTGCAAATATCTCTGTAGCAAGTTGACTTACATTCCTTCAGGTCTATACCCAGGAGTGGTGTAGCTGGGAATGTGATAGTTTTGCAGTTAGGCTTCTAACCTCCACACTGACTTCCATAGTAACTATACCAGTTTACATTCCTACCAGTTGGTAATAAGGCTTCCTCTCCACACTATTGCCAGCATTTATTGTCATGTCTGCCTTATATAAACTTTATGAAGGTAAAAAGTTACCATATGTATTTAGTATGATGCTTGAATGATATCCATTCTATTTTTTAAGCATTACTGAATAGTGTAAAACATATGTATAAGTGGAATAAAACTTGATTTTCATTTTAGTACAACTTTAATGTTATGCACAAATGTGTAAAAATATATAAAAATTATATGTACATGCATTATATGTTGACTGTCCCTTTAAAACTTCACATTTCAATTTTTATTGTTTGTTTGTACCTGTGAGTATAGGCATGTGCTTGTCATAGCACGAATGTGTGGGGTCACAGGACAACCTCAAGGAACTGGTTCTTTCTTGTTTCTGCCTTGTTTCTGCCACATTGCATGTTCCAGGCCACTTGGCCTGCCTCCTGTCTCTCTCTGCATACTGTAATTACAGATGCATCCACCAAATCTGACTTTTTACATGGGTCCCCCAGAAACAGGCATAAGGGTTGACTCTGAGGTAAGAGCCGACCAAAGAGAGCAGAGATGAGAGACATTACTTACCATTTTTTCATTTAGTTCCTATCTCTAGTCTTTAATCCTTTTTTTAAACCAAGACTTCCAAAGTCTTTTATGATAAAAATTGAGGAAAAATCCTGTTACATAAAGTCAAAACTATGAATTATTCTCCAATCTTAGAATAACATGGAAATGACTTGCATGGAAAATAAAAGAGTGAAGAAGGTGGATTTGATTGGCCTAGAAAAGAGACCAAGCCAAGAGAAATCTCCATTCCCACAGTGTCAAAAATCACCATGTAAAAGAGGGATTGAATTTGTTTTGTAACTAAAGAACAGAAAGGTTATTTTTCGCTCCCAACACAGAAAAGACTGCTGACAAGAGCAGTCCAGAGACAAAGAACATGTCCTGTGGGGCTTCAGGGCTGTGCTGCGGAAGCTCTCCTTCACAGCGCATTTGGGGGCTCGATCAGGAGCAGGCAGCTGCTTGTACATCCTTGACCCTGATGGAAGACTGGTTCTCCCTCTCAGGGAAGGTTGTCCTCTTTAGCTGAGCATGCCACGTGGAGAAGGATATCACAGAGAGGTGAAGGAGGCTGTGGACACCCATCTAGCCAGCCAGGTCAGACAAATCAACCACAGTGATCAACTGGATGAAAGATACCACAGCCAGACTGCCCTCATATCCAGGAAAGTTCAGCTCCTAGGATTCTCCTTCCAAATCCAAGAGGTCCAAATCCAATGCAGTCCTCAGCATTGGAAATTCAGACATATTTAGCTCATCGCCCACCCCATAACTAGTTCATATTTAGTCATGATTAAATAAACTACAGAGATGAAATGCACTTCCAAATTATAAAGTTCCTACATGAATTAAATATGAAAGACTGTTACATATGTGTTTACTTTTATGAAGTATAAAGTAATCCAAATATATATTTCAGGACACTAAAACACAAGTCAACACGTAGAGACTACACTTAAATACCCTTAATACAATGTTTACTAAAGGTAACTTTTATTTCCAAACAAATATTCACACTCAATTTTAAAAAATATTTTAGCATTCTCCCTGTATTAGTCCCTTTGCATCACCGTGACAAAATGCCTGGTATAAACTTCTTAAAAAAGCAAAGGGCTCATGCTCTCGAAGGTTTCAATCCACCATGGTCAGGAAAATGTGGTGGAGATGAGGGGTCACACCATGGCAACCACAAAGTGGAGAGAAGGAAAGGGCTGGCCCAGGTGAAACCACCAAAAGAGAGCTATGAAAAACACCCCTGTGGCCCACTTCTTCCAGACAAGCAGTACCTCCCTAAATACCCCAAACAGCACCAAGTGTCTAACACATGAGTTCACAAGAAACATTTCAGATCCAAATCATAAAACTTCATTATCTTGATTCTTTTCAATTTCACTAATATATTCCAGATTTTAAGTCTTTTATAGCCTATAGGTATGAACTTGGCAAGTTAGCCTTAATTGGCTCAATCTAAATAATTTGATTTCTGTGGGTTTTATGAGTTCAACTTTCCCTGGAAGGCAGATTATTCACAAGAGAAATATGAAGTTTCTCAAACAGTGTGGGATAGCCCCAGCACCTGGGACTCTAACACTTAAGAAGCTGTTGAGTTAGAACATTATTACAGTCGTCAGAGCAGCTGTTTCTCTTTCCTTTGAAAACAGATGGGAAATCAAAGTAGATAAAAGTGTTTGATTTCAACAATCTGTTGGTGCTGTGCCTACACAGAAAGTCATTTTAGTTCCATGGAGGAAAACTCGGCCCATGAAGACAGAAGACTGACCAGGCATGATGGCACACCTGTAAGCTCAGCATTTGGAAGCCGAGGTCACAGGATCACTGCATGTCCAAGCCCAGGCTGGTCTAGCTACATAGTGAATTCTAAGCCAGCCAGGGCTCTCTTCTGAGACCCTATCTCTAAACTAAACAAAACTAGCAAAGTGGGGCAGGAGGTAAAAATATTTGCTACCAAGCCTGAGGGCCTGCTTGAGCCCTGGGATCCACATGGTAGAAAGAAAGAGCTTTCTCCTGATTTCCATATATGGCACACACACACAAATAAAATTTTAAATAAAGGCAATAATTTTCCAAAACAACCAACAAAAATAACAGAAGACCAGAGTCCCTAGGTAACTCCTTTTCACTAGACAAGTCTCCATCATCATCATCATCGTCATCGTCATCATCGTAATCATCATCATCATCATGCCATAATTAGGGAGCACACAAACATCGGGATAAATAAAATTTGCAACTCCAGCCATATTGCTTTGAGCTTCAGCTAAAGCTGCATGTTAAGAACGTCTACGTGTTTCCTTTTTCTCAAGTGAGGAGCAGACTTTAAACCTGGGTTTTCCAGCTGAAAAACAACAGTTCTGAGGCTGCACCCCCCCCACACACACACACACAAGCCTCAGGGCACACAGGCAGGTACTGCTACCTTATCTCTTTGACAGCATTCTTGAAGAGAAGGTAAGTGTCCAAGAGCTCTGTATAAACTGCCACACTCATGTATGATACTATAGAAATTGAGCTTTCCATTTTCTACAGGGCCATCCACATATTGTTCCAATTCAAAAACATTCCTGCCAGAACAAAGGCCCATGAACCAACCTCCTATCCAGTTCACCATGGCATACACAGTCAACCGGATAAATGGGCAGATGACTGTTGCACTGGAAATGATCTATGAGTTTAATTACATACCCTAACCAATGGATACAGTTACACAGCATGGGCCACACTTTGAGCCTCTTAGACAAAAGACTATAATTAGGCAAGACATCCAGTTCACTAGGAAACAAATACAGTTCTCAGAATCTAATCCCTCATCCAAACCAGACATTATCACTCTTAACTATATTCTCAATTGAAAATATGTATCAAGTCATCAGTTGTATCAGCCAGCTGCAGCCAAGCCAAGGCATTCCCCTAAGCAGAGGCAGGAGGGAACACACTTGGCAGGGAGCCTCGGAGAAGGATGAGCGGGGCGGTGGGGTTCTTGAAACAGCATTAGTCTGATGAAGTTGAAGAGACACCTGGCAACAGCACTTTAACTGTTCCTTCTTCCCACCCCCACGGGTTAACAAAGCACTTACTTCATTGTTCTCTCCACCTACCGAAAAACCTGACTAAGTAGGAGAAAACAGCCGGTCCTCAGAAGTCCAGGACCTAAAGAGGTCTTCTGTGTCAGAATGGTTGTCCCTCCCAAATGACAATCAAACAGCCCAAAAGACGGTATTCTCAACTGAATTCTCCTACAAAGTTTAAT